>NC_030429.2:9057585-9342585 GCF_001660625.3 Ictalurus punctatus
GGACCCTTCGTCCGTTCACAGAAACAGATGAGGCTGAATATAAACTGGTCATACTTGTCAAAGACAATGGAAACGTTTCACTTTCAGCAACAGCGACTGTGATCATCAAACTTGTTGAACCCAAAGAGGCTTTTGCAGCGTCCGATGTTAAAAGTTCAGTAAAAAGTGTACAAGAAAATAGCGTTACATTTTATTTGATCATTACCTTGGGATCGGTTTCATTTCTTTTACTCATCAGTATCACCGTGCTAATTGTAATGCAGTGCTCCAAATCTACAGACTATTCCTCCAAGTATTTACAAGATACAAATTACGACGGGACACTGTGTCACAGTATCCAGTACAGATCCGGAGATAAACGCTACATGTTAGTTGGACCAAGAACGAGTATCGGATCTACTCTAGTTCCAGGAAGTAATGGAAATACTCTAGTGATACAGGATCGGAGGAGGAGAACTTCTGGTGAGGTAAGAGCTGACTAACCTACGTAAACCGTGTAATGCTTACTCACTTTTGCCTATTTCTTCTAAATTTTAAATGTTAAAAAGGTTTTACCATTAACATTTTATGTATAATATTTTGGCATGTTTTCTGCCGGGAAGAAAATTTGTCATAAAGTTTTTATGTTATATAGATCTGAGAGTTAAACTTTTTGGACTTTGGTCATTTGTGGTGCTGTCCACGGTGCTGAATTCATTTTAGAAAGCATTTGATGAATATGCCATTTTATAATCATACAGTGTTGCTTAATTACAACTGGGCTTTAGATTACAGTTCATTATTATTATTATTATTATTATTATTATTATTATTATTATTATTATTATTATTATTGTTGTTGTTGTTGTTGTTGTTGTTGTTGCTGTTGCTGTTGCTGTTGTTTTTTTCTCTACATATTGCTCTTATGGGTTGGCCTTTAAGCCTTGTCTTAAACTTCAATAAATTATATAGTGTCTTATTTCGTCTCACTGTAACATTTGATTCACATACACGCTGAACAAAAATGTATTCTGGGTGGTGTGTAATGGTAGTTCAGTGTTGTTCTTTCTATTTCCTGATAATCTTGGTAGACATCTACGCACAAAAAGCTCCCATTTGGTTCTTAAAATATTTAGTCACTGAGAGTGAATTTTCCATGGAAAAAGTACCAAGAAGGAAATAAAGTTTTATACACTCTTAAAAATAAAAGGTTCTTCAGTGGTTCTTTACTGCACCATAGGTTCTGCGAATAACCTTCTTCTTGTCACAAACAACTTTTCATTGTATAGGGTTCTTAATTTGAGCGATATGGTTCTTTGGCAATTAAAGATGTTCGTTTTTTTCGTTATAGATTATTCGGAGCAGTGTATTGAATCTTTTAGGTATCATCCCTTAACAGGTTAAAGTTACCCCTATGGTTCTTTGTCGGACTGGAAAAAGTTCTCGTGGAATCAGTCTTAAGATCTCTTTGGTCCCTTAAAGCACTAACTAAGGTTTTTTTTAGAGAACATATGATAACATGGTTCCTTGTGGCACTGATGTGAAGAACCATTTCCGGGTTCTTCAAAACACCAGTAAATAGATGGTTCTCTAAAGAATTTGAAAATTAAAAGTTTATTTGTGCAACTTAAAAGGTTTCTCCCATGACATCAGGTTGAAAAACCATTTTTGTTTTTAATTGGAACCTTTATTTTGAAGAGTATAGATTTTAAACCAGAACCCTCTTCCTAAAACGTTTTCTTTCTAATACATGCAATGCGCAAAAAAAATAAGAAATGCTGGCTTGATTGTGCTCCACATGGCGTCAGTATTACACCAATATAGTATAAAGCCCTACCCTTTTTTCCGCTGTTTTCCAGGCTGGAAAGTGTGTGTGTGATGGGTGTATGGAGCAGAGCGATTTCTTTATTGGGTTTATGTTTGATCCTGTTTTTGTTACATTCGTCGGATATATTTATAACCTTTATCCGACCCCGATTCATGAAAATTATTGACAGTTTGTTCTTGAATAATTTGAATATTTCCGTCCGCGATGGAAGACGGCAGACAAATACGAAAATGGGACTACTGCCGGATTTCTCTGTGTTTCTCTTTGCTATTGTGCTTCGTGGAGCGGGTTTCTGGTCAGATAAGGTACTCTGTTCCGGAGGAGGTGAAAGAAGGAACAGTTGTGGGAAATATTGCTAAGGATTTGGGTCTTGATGTCGGTACTTTGGTGGACAGACGATTGCGTATCGTATCTGGATCTAAGGACGCGATTTTCAAGGTAAACCAGGACAATGGAATCTTGTACGTTCAAAAGAAAATCGACAGAGAGAACCTATGTATTGGTAATGATGTCTGCTTGATAAACATAAAGATTGCTGTTGAGAATCCTCTTCAAATTCATTATATTGGTATTGAAATAGTTGACATAAACGACCACGCTCCCAGTTTTGCAGATAAACACTTACATTTAGAGGTAGCAGAAAATAAAGCTCCAGGTGCACGACTTGATTTGCAACCAGCGCGTGATCCAGATATTGGTACTAATTCTATTCGCGCTTACAAATTAAGTCAAAACGAACACTTTAGCTTGGAAACAAGAGACGGTGATGAGGATAGAATTCCGTCGCTAGTGTTACAAAAATATTTGGATCGGGAAAGTACCATTGAACATGAATTACTTTTAACGGCTCTAGACGGTGGAAATCCACCAAAATCTGGGAATCTTAACATAACTATAACTGTTCTTGATATAAATGACAATCAACCTGTGTGTAGCCAAGACGTGTACTCGTTATCTTTACACGAAGACGTCTCTGTTGGAAAGATTGTAATGAGAGTGAATGCTACTGATCCCGATGAAAGCAGCAATGGAGAAATAGAGTATTCATGGGGTAGAAATACAAAAAGTAAAATCCAAGATATTTTTCAAGTAGACCGCATTACTGGAGAAATTCAAGTCAAAAATGAGATCGATTTTGAGGACACTCAGACTTATAGATTAAACATACAGGCCTCCGATAAAGGACAGCCTCCGCTCTCTGTCGACTGCAGGGTTATCATCAAAATAATAGACGTCAACGACAATAAACCTGAAATAGAAGTAACTTCAATACTAAATACTGTTCAAGAGGACTCAAAACCAGGAACTGTCATTTCTCTAATTAGTGTTACAGACAAAGACTCTGGAATTAATGGCAAAATCGTTTGTAGCATTTCACTTGGTTTGCCATTTGAGTTAAAGCCATCTGTTGAAGATAACGTGTATTCATTAATTACAAGTAAACACTTAGACAGAGAGCTCATACCCCACTATGATATTGTATTAACGGCTATAGACATGGGTCAACCTGCTTTGTCCTCTTTTAAATCTCTGAGTGTGCAGGTATCAGACATAAATGATAACCTTCCAGAATTTCCTCAAAATCCACTTGAGCTTTATTTAACAGAAAACAATGTTCCAGGCTCTTCCATATTCTCGGTGAGCGCAACTGACAAAGACTTGAATGAAAATGCGGAAATCACGTATCAAATCATGAAAGGTGAAGCGAGGTCTAATGACATGTGGTCAGTTTTGAATATTAATACAGAGACAGGTGTTATACGTGCACTTAAGAGCTTTGACTTCGAAACTACAAAAACGTTCCAGTTCCACGTGCTCGCTACAGATTCTGGAACTCCGTCACTAAGCAGCAACGTCACAGTGAAAGTGTTTATTCTGGATCAGAACGACAACGTTCCAGTGATCTTATATCCAGTCAGTGCTAACGGTTCTGCTGAAGGTGTGGAGGAAATTCCCCGCAATGTCAACGCAGGACATTTGGTGACTAAAGTGCGAGCCTATGACGCGGATATAGGATACAACGGCTGGTTATTATTTTCCCTGCAGGAAGTGAGTGACCACAGTCTCTTTGCTTTGGACCGTTATACAGGACAGATAAGGACCCTTCGCTCATTCACAGAAACAGATGAGGCTGAACATAAACTGGTTATACTGGTCAAAGACAATGGAAATGTTTCGTTTTCAGCAACAGCGACTGTGATTATCAAACTTGTTGAGCCCAAAGAGGCTTTTGCAGCGTCCGATGTTAACAACGCTGTAAAAGAAGAGGAAGAAAATAATGTTACATTTTATTTGATCATTACCTTGGGTTTGGTTTCATTTCTTTTCATCATCAGTATCATTGTGCTGATTGTAATGCAGTGCTCCAAATCTACAGACTATTCCGCCAAATATTTGCAAGATACAAATTATGACGGGACACTGTGTCACAGTATCCAGTACAGATCCGGAGATAAACGCTACATGTTAGTTGGACCAAGAACGAGTATCGGTTCTACTCTAGTTCCAGGCAGTAATGCGAATACTCTAGTGATACAGGATCGCAGGAGGAGAACTTCTGGGGAGGTAAGCGGCACTTGCTTTGATAGCTGCTACATTTTTATAGCATACCATACGTTTCCTTATCTAGATACATACAGCACTTTTGTCTTTAATTTATTTATTTATTTTCATATAGTTCATTTACATGTGATTCATTTACATGTGATTCAAACAGCACTTTTATTACTGAAATGGAAAACGATATGCTCTTTTTCAAGAATATCATTCCTTCCTTATCCTTCCTGAGCTTTTCAGAGTGTGACACTTATGGGTACTGTTATACTCTTTGTAGAGATACAAAGATACTGGGTTCAGCGGTTGGTGTAATTTTGCTTAGGAACTTCATACAATGTTAAACGGACCTTTGAATAGATATCACAATATAACGGCTGGGTTGCCGGTACAACCGAAGGTATCGTTGTAGTCTTCCACTGGAACGTCTTAGCCTAGCATTTACGTCAGTTTTGATGCTAATATTAACTTTGTTATCTTCACTGCAACACAAAGCCGTTTCTCAATTACCAAAGCAAACAGCGCACATAATTTACCCTTGGTGTTTTCGGATTTAACGTGCAGAATAAACTGGTTCAAATACAATCTTGAGGGGGTTACATATTTACGAGTTTCATATTTGTTGTTATCTCAGTCTTTTTTTAATCTAGTGTAAAGTACCCACCCGGCAGACATGTGTTGTTTAAAAAAAAAAGAAAAAAAAAAAGTCTGCTAATAGCTAGCAGTTTACTTTAAGTGTCGACAACTTGTTGTTGTTTTAGTTGTAGTAATTGTTGTTTATATCATGGATTATAAAGTTTTTGTGGAACTTGTTAAGGCGTCTTA
Organism: Ictalurus punctatus; assembly: GCF_001660625.3. NCBI lineage: Eukaryota > Metazoa > Chordata > Actinopteri > Siluriformes > Ictaluridae > Ictalurus > Ictalurus punctatus. The sequence continues at coordinate 9,062,771 of NC_030429.2, forward strand.
AAGCGTAGCAAGCTGTAGTCGGGTTTTTGTTTTGCATTCACATTCTAGATCATATATACTGTATGAGCAGACAATGAAAATTGTCCTCATAGAATAGGCCTCAAGATGTCAGTAATACACCACGATCCTTTCCTAATGTCAGACCCTGCCCATCCACTGTTTTCTCATGCAATCCGTTTGGAAGACTGCCGTGAACACGACGCTAAACTGACTTAAATAATAAAAACACCTTAATGGGATGTGAAAAATAAATTCTTTCTTATTCCAGTTTGAAGAATATGCTCATGCCGTGATTATATCCTCGGTGATTTGCTTGGTCTTTAAAGAAGATTGTTCGTGATGGATAACAACAGACAAAGGCACAGATGGGATTGCTCGTGGATTGTTCTCCGGATTTCTTTGCTAATGTGTCTTGGGAACAAGATTACGGCTCAGATAAGGTACTCTATTCCGGAAGAATTGAAAGAAGGATATATTGTGGGCAATATCGCTAAGGATTTAGGGCTTGATATTAGTATGTTGGTGAACAGACGGCTTCGTATTGTGTCCGGTTCTGATAGTGCTCTTTTCCACTTAAACCAGAACAATGGCGTTTTGTATACCCATAAGAAAATCGACAGAGAGGAAATATGTTCTGCAATTAACCCTTGCGTAATAAATTTGAAAATAGTCGTTGAAGACCCTCTTGAGATTCATTACATAGGGGTGGAAATTACAGATGTAAATGACCATTCTCCAATGTTTACGGAAAAAGAGAAACGTCTTGAAATAGCAGAATCAACTGTTCAAAATACCCGTTTTCAGCTGCAAGCCGCTCGTGACCCTGACAATGGAGAGAACTCTGTTCGATTATACAAATTAAGCCAAAACGAACATTTTGATGTGGAAATAAGGGACAGGGGAGAAGATAAGCTTCCGTTTTTGGTTTTACAGAAGCCACTCGATCGTGAGCGCAGAGCAGAACATAATTTAATCTTAACTGCATTCGATGGAGGAAGCCCACATAGGTCAGGTACACTCAACATAACAGTTATTGTTCTTGACGTTAATGACAATCGTCCTATATTTAGTCAAGACGTATATACGACAACACTGAAAGAAAACACACCCATTGGAACATTGGTGTTGAAATTACAGGCAAATGATAATGATGACGGTGTAAATGGGGAAGTGTCTTTTGTTTTCGGGGGTGACAAAAAACAAAACGCCTTCGATATTTTTGTTTTAGATAACGTAACGGGTGAAATTCGAGTAAAGGGCGAAGTAGATTTTGAACAGACTAACATTTACAAACTAGATATTCAAGCCTCAGACGGTGGTCAGCCTCCTTTGACCACTGATTGCAGAGTTATCATAAAGATACTAGATGTAAATGACAATCAACCGTGCATAGAGGTTACTTCATTGTCCAACATAGTTCCTGAGGATACCAGACCTGGAACTGTAATATCGCTAATTAGTTTTAGTGACAGAGACACTGGTGCAAATGGGAAGGTCAAGAGCGCTATATCGGAAATCGTACCATTTGAATTAAAACCATCAATTCAGGAGAACATCTACTCATTAGTGATTAAAGAACAACTGGACCGAGAGATAGTTTCATATTATGACATAACGATTACAGCCACAGACCTAGGGCAGCCTCCTTTATTCACCACTAAAACACTGAGCGTGCAAATTTCAGATGTGAATGATAATAAGCCAGTATTTACCCAAAACCCTGTTGAACTGTATGTATTTGAAAATAATTTTCCAGGTGCTTCTATATTTTGTATCAGCGCATCTGATAGCGATGTAAATGAAAACGCTTTAATATCTTATAATATTCTCAGAGGGGGGAATAAACCCAATGACATAGCATCGTTCCTTAACATTCATTCGGAAACAGGTGTTATACAAGCACTAAAACCCTTTGACTTCGAAACTACAAAAACGTTCCAGTTCCACGTGCTCGCTACAGATTCTGGAACTCCGTCACTAAGCAGCAACGTCACAGTGAACGTCTTCATTCTGGATCAGAACGACAACGCTCCAGTGATCTTATATCCAGTCAGTGCTAACGGTTCTGCTGAAGGTGTGGAGGAGATTCCCCGCAATGTCAACGCAGGACATTTGGTGACTAAAGTAAGAGCCTATGACGCGGATGTAGGATACAACGGCTGGTTATTATTTTCACTGCAGGAAGTGAGTGACCACAGTCTCTTTGCTTTGGACCGCTATACAGGACAGATAAGGACCCTTCGCTCATTCACAGAAACAGATGATGCTGAACATAAACTGGTCATACTGGTCAAAGACAATGGAAATGTTTCGTTTTCAGCAACAGCCACTGTGATTATCAAACTTGTTGAGCCAAAAGAGGCTTTTGCAGCTTCTGATGTTAACAACGCAGTAAAAGAAGAGAAAGAAAACAGCGTTACATTTTATTTGATCATTACATTGGGTTCGGTTTCATTTCTTTTCATCATCAGTATCATCGTGCTGATTGTAATGCAGTGCTCCAAATCTACAGACTATTCCTCCAAGTATTTGCAAGATACAAATTATGACGGGACACTGTGTCACAGCATCCAGTACAGATCCGGAGATAAACGCTACATGTTAGTTGGACCAAGAACGAGTATCGGTTCTACTCTAGTTCCAAGAAGTAATACGAATACTCTAGTGATACCAGATCGCAGGAGGAGAACGTCTGGTGAGGTAAGAAAGAAATGTTATATATAATATATTTGTTGTCGAATTTTATTGGGATTCCTGTACAGCCGTTTTTTGCATATACATACTTTACCAATGTACAGGGTGTCCCTAAAGGCGCCATACATATGGGAAATTAACACTTTTCAGCAAAATGTCTTCCAAATTTTTTCATACATTGTGAGATCCACAAATATATGCTAGAAGTCACAAAAATTAATTAAATTAATAAATAAATATCTGCACGCACTTGTGGATTATGAAACATTCCTAGCATCAAGAGTGGTGCATACAAATCAACAAATAGTTGGACTCCACCCACCGTCTACTCAAGCCAATCGAATAACTGCCACATTGCACTGACCAATCGTAGAACGGTCTCGCTCCAACCAATCACGTTTAGTTTTACAATCAGTGCTGCAACTGAGTCATACTGCACCGAACTCGCTTACTATGAAGGCTATGATCAGGAGGACTGACGACAGGAGAGTGGTTTTAACCATCTGACAGCATCACTGTGACAACATCTAAAAGAAAACAAGCAACGTTATGGGTCATACATTCTTTATTATAAGGGGATATTTGTGTTTTCACCAGTGTTTCCTGCATCGCTACCGAATCCACGGCAAAACCCGAGTTGTGATTTTACAGTAAATTGAGTGTGGTGAGATTAAAAAACTGTATCGGGAAAAGATGGCATTGACAAGAATGTGTTGTCCTCGCAGACTCCATCTCAAAACACAGCGTGACCAGCGTCGTCCAATTTTCTGGTTAAAGACACTTATCTTTACATCCTCTAAGCAAATCGTTCTAAAAGATTCACAGACCGTAGGAGTTACCGATATGAATCAGTCTAACAAATTCTTACTGAATCAGTGACTCAATCAGTTACTAATCCATCAGACCACTTATCTATAATAACAGTGCATTTAACTAAAAAAAAAAAAGAATTCCCCTATGTTTGAACACCCGCTGTTGGTAGAGATCTCTCCATGGTACTGAAATAACACTGCTTATGTAGCGGTTTATTGGTCACATACACATTGCAGAGAAAGTCTTTTTCTTCGCATACCATAACATGCCAGTAAGTTGGGGTCAGAGCGCATGACAGCGTCGATGGAGCAGAGATGGTTAAGGACCTCGCTCAAGGGCCCAACAGTGACAGCTTGGCAGCGTCGGGGCTTGAACCTCCGACCTTCAGTTCAGTAACCCAGAGTTAACTCACCTAAGCTAAGCCACCACTGCTAAATAATAAAATTCGTCTATGCATATTCTTCCAGAAGAACAGAAAATTCCATGTAGTTAATTAAATATTTCTTTTGGGCAAGTAAGATTTCTTTAAATTTCATAGATTCAGCTTTGTGAATTATCCTGAACGTAACTATTTAATGCGCTTGGGGAAAAAAATCACAGTCTTATACTTACTATAGCAGGGCCTGTAGTAATACTCCCAGCTAATATATTATACAACAACAACAATAACAATCGATTTGGTTTTTTGATTGTGTTACTAACAAAAACTTTTCAGTTTACTAAATACAAATCTTGGGTCTATTTATGAAACAGCTTTGCCAGGTTCTGATTTAAATAGCGTATCATTACTCTGAAACTATATTATTTTCAATGGTTTTATTTTTTTGCTGGTGAACCTGCTTACATGATTGCTAAAAGGCACTAGTGCTGTATCTTTTGGGATTTATATTTTCATTATAGTTTATTAGTGAGAAATTTTCAAAGAAGGGTAAAAAAGAACATTGTGCTTTTACCTTAAGTAGACCTCAAGGTGTCACTAATGCATAAGGAAAGTTAATGGAGTACAGGCCTTGCTGGATTGCTTTGCATGAGGCAGTAGCAGATGCACGTAAACGGGCTGACTGCTGTATGATTCGGAGGATGGCGATTATCACGGACGACGGCATTTTTATAAAATGAAGAAACAACATATTCTCAGATTCATTGTTTGAGACTAGACCATTTACTAAAAAAGGAAACTACAATCACTGGATTTGTTTGTCTTGAAATGTCATCTTTTGCGATGGAAGGTGGAAGACAAAGGCGCAAATGGCAGACATACTGCATGTCGCTGTGCTTTTCTTTGCTGATTTGCTTCACAGAGCGAGTGTTTGCGCAGATACGGTACTCTACTCCAGAGGAGGTGAAATCAGGTTCGGTTGTGGGAAATATTGCTAAGGATTTGGGTTTTGATGTAAGTACTTTGTTAAACAGGCGACTCCGTTTTGTTTCTGGTTCTAATGACGCCCTTTTTGAGCTAAATCCAAACAGTGGCTTTTTATCCGTTCGTGAGAAAATAGACAGAGAAGAGATATGTGATGGCACCAGTGCGTGTTTGATTAATCTAAAACTCATTGTGGAGAAGCCCCTAGAAATCCATTACGTGGAAGTTGAAGTTACCGACGTAAACGATCATTCCCCGAGTTTTAATGATAACGAACAGCTTATTGAAATATCTGAATCCACTGTGCCTGGTGAGGAATTTCAGTTGCAGCCTGCAAGCGACCCCGATTCTGGTGTAAATACAATTCGCTTTTATAAATTAAGCCAAAGTGAACATTTCGAACTTGCGCTTCGAGAAAATGGAGGAGAAGGACAAATACCCATTTTAAAATTACGCAAGTCATTAGACAGGGAGCAACAAAAAATACATAATTTGATGTTGACTGCCATGGACGGCGGAACCCCAACACGATCGGGGAGTATAAATATTTCAGTGATAGTTCTAGATGAAAATGATAATAGACCAAAATTCAGCCAGGAACATTATTCTGTTACAATAGAAGAAAATGCTCAAGTTGGAGCTCTTGTTTTCAGAGTCATTGCCACTGATTTAGACGAAGGGTCAAATGGAAACATAACATTTTCTTTTGTGAAAAACCTTGAGAAAAAGGTGTACAATACTTTTGAGTTAGACAAAAATACAGGAGATGTTACCGTAAAAGGCGACATAGACTTCGAGACTACTGATACCTTTAGGGCTATTATAACGGCGTCAGATAAAGGACAACCACCTAAGACAAGTAACTGTAGAGTTGTGATAAAAGTAGCTGATACAAATGACAACAAACCCGAGATAGATATTACATCTCTGTCTGACGTGGTCCCCGAAAACTCAAAAATAGGAACTGTAATTTCTATTATCAGTGTCACTGACAAAGACTCCGGGGTCAACGGAAAGGTCGTTTGTAGCACATTAGACAACGTACCTTTTGAACTGAAGCCTTCATTTAAAGAAAATATGTATTCCTTAGTGACCAGTGCACAATTAGATCGCGAGCGGATATCACATTACGAAATAACAATAAGAGCTGCAGATTTGGGACAGCCGCCACTATCTTCAGTTAAAACATTAAGCGTCCAAATATCAGATGTAAACGACAACAGTCCAGAATTTCCCCAGAGCCCTCTTGAGTTGTACCTACTTGAGAACAACTCACCTGGTGCATCTATATATTCTGTTAGCGCTTCGGACACAGACATGAACGAAAATGCTGCGATCACTTACCAAATCATTAAAGGAGGAGAACAAAATATTGCATCTTTCCTCAATATCAATTCTGAAACAGGAGTTATTCACGCGCTAATGAGCTTTGATTATGAAGCAGCTAAGACGTTCCAGTTTCACGTGCTCGCTACAGATTCTGGAACTCCGTCACTAAGCAGCAACGTCACAGTGAAGGTGTTCATTCTGGATCAGAACGACAATGTTCCAGTGATCTTATATCCAGTCAGCGCTAACGGTTCTGCTGAAGGTGTGGAGGAGATTCCCCGCAATGTCAACGCAGGACATTTGGTGACTAAAGTGAGAGCCTATGACGCGGATATAGGATACAACGGCTGGTTATTATTTTCACTGCAGGAAGTGAGTGACCACAGTCTCTTTGCTTTGGACCGCTATACAGGACAGATAAGGACCCTTCGCTCATTCACAGAAACAGATGATGCTGAACATAAACTGGTCATACTGGTCAAAGACAATGGAAACGTTTCACTTTCAGCAACAGCGACTGTGATCATTAAACTTGTGGAGCCCAAAGAGGCATTTGCAGCATCCGATGTTAAAAACGCAGTAAAAGAAGAGGAAGAAAATAATGTTACATTTTATTTGATCATTACCTTGGTCTCAGTTTCGTTTCTTTTTATTGTCAGTATTATTATGCTGATTGTAATGCAGTGCTCCAAATCTACAGACTATTCCTCCAAGTATTTACAAGATACAAATTACGATGGGACACTGTGTCACAGCATCCAGTACAGATCCGGAGATAAACGTTACATGTTAGTTGGACCCAGAATGAGTATCGGTTCTACTATAGTTCCAGGCAGCAATGGGAATACTCTAGTGATACAAGATCGCAGGAAGAGAGCTTCTATGGAGGTAAGAGTTAATATGATTTTTTTTTTCTTCAATCCCTTTTGTTCGGGCCTTACACTAATTATATCATCTTCTAGCAATGCAGATATCGAGTTATCCTTAAAATTAATTGAATTATTACAACTTCTACTAGGCCTAATGCCATCACCACCACCACTACCAACATTAATAATAATAATAATAATAATAATAATAATAATAAAATAATAATAATAATAATAATAATAATAACAACAACAACAACAACAACAATAATAATAATAATAATAATAATAATAATTTAAAAATATACAATCACACGCCACTGATTTTGCAAAGCAAAATTTTATTAGTTTATACGCACAAAAGTGGTGAACAGCACTTTCTAGATGTTCTAGAATGTTGTTCATTTGAAATATTGACCCATACGTATGGATTACACTACTTTAGAGTTTTGATAGCTTTAGGATGTCAAGTATTTGTCAAACTCAATATCTAAAAGTAGTGCGTATCCTTTGCCCGCTAATTATCCGGTTTATTATTGTGAAAAACTTTTTTTTTTTTTTTTTTTTTTTTTTAATTTTACAGCATATTAAAAAAATTGGTCCTGTCACCAGATGAGGTCAGTGTTACATAGGGACAGAGAATAGCAATCACCGCCCACTGCTGTATATACATGCTTTTTTTTCTAGATACAGGGAGACGCGGGGTTGACTGGCACGAGAGCTGCATTATTTTATTTATTTTTTAATAACAAAAGAAAAAAGGCAATTGTGTTAATATCACGAACAATGGATTAGAAAGGATTGAGGTTTATCTTTTATAACCTTATATAGAAAGGATATTTTAAAACCAAAACTGTTGTAAGGAAACATCTAGGATGGATAAAGGCACACAATGGCGTATATGGGAGTCCTGCTGGATTGCGCTACGTATTTCGTTGCTGCTGTGCATCGGGAAGCAGGCTTGTGCTCAGATAAGATATTCTGTTCAAGAGGAGGTAAAAGAGGAGACAGTTGTGGGAAATATTGCGAAGGATTTGGATCTGGATTTAAGTACATTGGTGGACAGACGGTTCCGTATCGTTTCTGGACCTAAGGACGGTCTTTTCCAAGTAAACCAGAACAATGGCGTCTTGTATGTTCATAAAAAAATCGACAGAGAGGAGGCATGTGACATCAGCAATCCCTGTGTATTTAACCTCAAAATCGCAGTTGACAGCCCACTGGAGATTCATTATGTGGTAGTAGACATTACGGATATAAATGACAACGCACCTAGATTTCCAGATAAGCAACAAACAGTAGAGATCGCCGAGAGCACACTACCGGGTGCGCGTTTTCAACTACAAAGTGCGCGCGATCCAGACATCGGCGTACATTCCGTGCGCTCTTACAAATTAAGCAAAAACGAACATTTCGATTTGGAAATAAAAGATAGAGACGACGAAAAGGTACCCTTCCTGGTTTTACAGAAAGCATTAGATAGAGAGCGTAAAGCTGAACATGAACTGACATTGACAGCAGTGGATGGTGGAAATCCTTCAAGGTCTGGCACATTAAATGTCACTGTCACTGTTCTCGATATCAACGACAATCGTCCAGTCTTCAGTCAAGAGGTTTACACGGTACATTTACAGGAGAACGTTCCGATAGGTACTATTGTGTTGAAGGTGAACGCAACAGATCTAGACGAGGGTTCAAATGGGCAGATTATATACTCCCTTGGTAGCAACTTAAACCGTAAATTTTATGAAGTATTTGATTTGGATACAGTTTCGGGTGAAATCCGAGTAAAAAGCGAAATAGATTTTGAAAATACTGATGTCCACAGATTAGATGTTTTGGCTTCGGATAAAGGCACACCTCCAATGACTGTCAATTGCAGGGTCACTGTGAAAATTTTAGATGTAAATGATAACGATCCTGAAATAGAAATTACATCACTCTCTAATGTGGTGCCTGAAGATTCCAAACCGGGAACAGTTATTTCGTTAATCAGTGTTTCAGACAAAGACTCTGGTGTGAACGGGAAAGTTATATGTTCTTTGTCAACAAACATACCTTTTGAACTAAAACCGTCTGGACAGGAAAATATGTACTCTTTAATTACAAACTCATATTTGGACAGAGAGGCGATTTCCCATTACGACATTACTGTAACAGCCACAGACCTGGGCCAACCTTCTCTAACTGCACAAAGGAGTTTGCATGTGCAAATATCAGATGTGAATGATAATAGTCCAGAGTTTTCTCGAAATCCCATAGAATTATATCTAATGGAAAATAACACTCCCGGTGCTTCTATATTTTCTGTTACTGCATCAGACAAAGACATGAATGAAAATGCAGTTATCTCATACAGCATTCTTAGAGGTGATGGTGCAAAGAACAACATGCCTACATTTCTAAGTATCAATTCTGAAACAGGAGTTATTCACGCGCTAAAGAGTTTTGATTATGAAGTAACCAAAACGTTCCAGTTCCACGTGCTCGCTACAGATTCTGGAACTCCGTCACTAAGCAGCAACGTCACAGTGAACGTGTTCATTCTGGATCAGAACGACAAAGTTCCAGTGATCTTATATCCAGTCAGTGCTAACGGTTCTGCTGAAGGTGTGGAGGAGATTCCCCGCAATGTCAACGCAGGACATTTGGTGACTAAAGTGAGAGCCTATGACGCGGATATAGGATACAACGGCTGGTTATTATTTTCACTGCAGGAAGTGAGTGACCACAGTCTCTTTGCTTTGGACCGCTATACAGGACAGATAAGGACCCTTCGCTCATTCACAGAAACAGATGAGGCTGAACATAAATTGGTCATACTGGTCAAAGACAATGGAAACGTTTCACTTTCAGCAACAGCGTCTGTGATTATCAAACTTGTGGAGCCCAAAGAGGCTTTTGCAACTTCTGATGTTAAAAACGCAGTGAACCATGACGAGTCGAATGACGTGACATTTTATTTGATCATTACCTTGTGCTCGGTTTCATTTCTTTTCATCATTAGTATCATCGTGCTGATTGTAATGCAGTGCTCCAAATCTGCAGACTATTCCTCCAAATATTTACAAGATACGAATTACGACGGGACACTGTGTCACAGCATCCAGTACAGATCCGGAGATAAACGCTACATGCTAGTTGGGCCCAGAATGAGTATCGGTTCGACTCTAGTTCCAGGAAGTAATGGGAATACGTTAGTTGTACCAGATCGCAGGAGGAGAACTTCTGGTGAGGTAAGAGGCGAGTCTGTCATCTTTATTGTTCAAAAAAGAGACTCCTCTTATACGTATCTATAAAGAGAGTCATATACGTAAATGTCGTCAAATGCCTCTAATATCACAATATTGAAAACCGTTTCTTTTCAAATGTTCGTCGAATTTTGTAGTTTTTGTAGTTTTCTATCTGTTTCTATCTGTCTCATCTCATAATGAAAACTGCAGCATCTGCCTTGGCCATCAGAGATATTAACCTTATTTGATCACCTGAATACGTATGTAAAACCAGATCAGATTTTTTCCTGAGTACTAAGCTTAAATAATATGATGTTTAACATATGGTTTCTTCAACAATTTATCATCTTTTTGCTCTTTACATTAATCAAAAACAAGTATAATAATGATAGTAATACAGAGATGTATAGAAATACTGGTATCATATTGAAATATAAATATAGAATTGCACTTAAATTTTTTCCAGATGGTATGTCAAAAATTTAATGTATCTTATAACTGCTCTTGCACCAAGCTCACAATATAAAACTGTTGGTGGTTTTTTACTTGGTAGTCATTTAATTGTTTATGTTGGAAACATTAATTTTCATGTTTCTCACTGATAATGCCATAGGGGGTCAGTGTTACATAAGGACTGAGAGGAGATATGAAGCCCTGCCCACTGCTGTGTTTTGCGCAAGTCCATTTTCTTCTTGTTTATCCGTGAAGACACCAGTTTGACTAACACGAGAGTTGCTTTTTATAGAAGAATATCACTCATCTTAATATCATTAATGTTGGATTATAAAGAATTCATGTGTAAGACTTGTAATTGAACAGAAACACTGCATCGTTGCGACCAAATACCGATTTAAATAGACAATGATGGATAACTGCGAACAAAGGCGGAGATGGGAGTACTGCTGGATTGCTATAGGTTTCATGGTGCTGAACTGTTTCGAGAGGCAGGTTTCTGCTCAGATAAAATACCTTATTCCAGAGGAAGTGAAAGAGGGCTCGGTTGTGGGAAATATTGCGAAGGATTTGAGTCTTGACCTCAGTACTTTAGTGGAAAGGCGGTTTCGTATCGTTTCTGGAGCAAACGGTGCTTTTTTCCAGGTAAATCAGAACAATGGTGTCCTGTCTGTTCTTAAGAAAATCGACAGAGAGGAGGTATGTGATGGCCTTGCTTCATGCATCCTAAATTTAAAAATCGCCGTCGACAATCCGCTAGAGATTCATTATATTGTTGTAGAAATCGCTGATGTTAATGATCATAGTCCTTGGTTTCCCGAGAAAGAACAGCATTTTGAAATTGCTGAAAACACTTTAACAGGGGCACGCTTCGAGCTCCAGAGCGCCCGTGATCCAGACATCGGCACTAATTCTATTTGCACATATGCGCTATCAAAAAATAACTACTTTGTCTTAGAAATTAGGGATAATATAGAGGAGGAGAAAACCCCCGTTTTAGTTTTACACAATGCTTTAGACAGAGAGCAAAACGGAAAACATAGTTTAGTTTTGACCGCAGCAGATGGAGGGACTCCTCCAAGATCAGGTACATTAAACATTACTGTTACTGTCCTTGATATCAATGACAATCGGCCAGTATGCAGTAAAGATGTTTATTATGTTACCCTAAGAGAAAATACACCCGTAGGCACATTAGTAGTACGTGTCAACGCGACAGATTTAGATGAGGGCTTAAATGGCGATATAATGTACAGTTTTGGTAGAACCATTCGACGAAAAGTGCATGACACATTTACCCTGGATGGTATCACCGGTGAAATACAAATTAAAGAGCCTATTGACTTTGAAGAAAATGAAGTATATAGACTAAACATACAGGCCTCGGATAAAGGGCAGCCGGCAATGACAACCGACTGTAGAGTGATTATAAAGATTACTGACGAAAATGACAATTATCCAGAGATAGATGTGACATCACTTTCTAACGTGGTGCCCGAAAATTCACAACCTGGCACGGTTGTTTCTTTAATTAGTGTCACAGATAAAGACATTGGTGTTAATGGTAAAGTTATTTGTAGTATCTCCAATGATGTACCCTTTGAGCTAAAGTCATCCGTTCAGGAGAATATGTACTCATTAGCTACTAAACAACGGTTAGACCGAGAACTTGTTTCACAATATGACATCGTGATAAAAGCCATTGATTTAGGTCAGCCTCCGCTGTCCACATTCAAATCTTTGACTGTTCACGTTTCAGATGTTAATGATAATGTTCCGGAATTTACCCCAAATCCTCTCGAACTGTACTTGATGGAAAATAACGTTCCCGGTGCTTTGATATTCTCTGTCAGCGCGTCTGACAAAGATCTGAATGAAAATGCTGCGATTTCCTACCAAATTATTAGAAACACAGACAAATTAGGATTGAGCATTTCACAGAGCCGTACGATGAAGAATGATATGGCAACATTCTTAAATGTCAATCCAGAAACAGGCATTATTAGTGCACTAAAAAGTTTTGATTTTGAGACTACTAAAACGTTCCAGTTTCACGTGCTCGCTACAGATTCTGGAACTCCGGCACTAAGCAGCAACGTCACAGTGAACGTGTTCATTCTGGATCAGAACGACAACGTTCCAGTGATCTTATATCCAGTCAGTGCTAACGGTTCTGCTGAAGGTGTGGAGGAGATTCCCCGCAATGTCAACGCAGGACATTTAGTGACTAAAGTGAGAGCCTATGACGCGGATATAGGATACAACGGCTGGTTATTATTTTCACTGCAGGAAGTGAGTGACCACAGTCTCTTTGCTTTGGACCGTTATACAGGACAGATAAGGACCCTTCGCTCATTCACAGAAACAGATGAGGCTGAACATAAGCTGGTCATACTGGTCAAAGACAATGGCAACGTCTCACTTTCAGCAACAGCTACTGTGATTATCAAACTTGTTGAACCCAAAGAGGCTTTTGCAGCTTCTGATGTTAAAAACGCAGTAAAAGAAGAGGAAGAAAATAATGTTACTATTTATTTGATCATTACCTTGGGCTCGGTTTCGTTTCTGTTTATTATCAGTATCATCGTGCTGATTGTAATGCAGTGCTCCAAATCTACAGACTATTCCTCCAAGTATTTACAAGATACAAATTACGATGGGACACTGTGTCACAGCATCCAATACAGATCCGGAGATAAACGCTACATGTTAGTTGGACCCAGAATGAGTATCGGTTCTGATATGCATCCAGCAAGTAATCGGAATACACTATTGGTACCAGATCGCAGGAGCAGGCCTTCTGATGCGGTAGGAGTTTAAATCACATTTAACCTGCTGTACATGATATTTATTAATACCCAAAATGTATTCCCTGTGACTGTCCTATTTGTGGTTTTCTAATCAACTTAAAATTTCAATATTGTCCGACAGTATTAACTAATACTAGCTTGATGGTTTATGACATACTTCTAACATTTTTTGCGTTTTGGAAATATCTTATGGAAACAATGGCATAGAAGACCAACAGTCGATAAACAATCCACAAACAGAAACAGGGCCGTAGCTAGGGAGTTCTGGGCCCCTTTGAAAAATATCGATGTGGGCCCCCACCGTTCTCCACCCATATAATATACTGTATAAGACATTGTGACCCACATCTGCGGTGCCACGTAACCTAATTGGGATTTCTTACAAAATAACAAAACAGACAACATACAGTATCTCACAAAAGTGAGTACACCCTTTGCATTTTTGTAAATATTTGATTAAATCTTTTAATGTGACAACACTGAAGAAAGGACACTTTGCTACTATGTAAAGTAGTGAGTGTACAGCTTGTGTAATAGTGTAAATTTGCTGTTCCCTCAAAATAACTCAACACATAGTCATTAATGTCTAAACCGCTGGCAACAAAAGTGAGTACACCCCTAAGTGAAAATGTCCAAATTGGGCCCAAAGTGTCAATATTTTGTGTGGCCACCATTATTTACCAGCACTGCCTTAACCCTCTGGGCATGGAGTTCACCAGAGCTTCACAGGTCACGAAAATGCATTTTATAGTTTTCATTAAACTCTCAGGTATACAAGCTGAAGTTATATATATTTCAAATTGGTGCCCCTCTATTAATAAAACTGCAGCTGGAAATATACTTTAAACTTCAAGCTTTTATGGAACCTCCAGTATTTTCCTACACAGGGAACAGAAGCATCCAATTATATTACGTTAGGAAATGCTCCAGTTTTGACTAAGTATACATTTCTTCTTGAAGTACACTGCATATTGTACATTATGGTAGTGCAGAAGTGCTCAACCTTTTGTAACTTAAGCCAAAAGTCTCCCCCTCCCCTCTCAGGCCTCCCCTATCATGTGGCACCCCCCCCCCCCCCCCCCCCCACCACCTTCCGTATTGGAGGAGAGCAAGTATAATGATTATCTATTCTATACAAAATCTATCTATATATAACCTATTTTACAATCTGTTTTGATAGACAGCTAGAAATATAGTCAGATGTTTCTCAATACTATAACTACTTTGAACAAGAGAACTAGGCTGTAATAATGTGGACTATTTTACATGTAAAACATGTTGCATTCCATTCGACTTGCATTCTAAAAACATTCGCATAAGAATGATGTAAATTGGGATGAAGGGCGCGTCTAGTAATCCATGGCATTGTTAAATCTCCAGCTCTCAGCCACTCACTGAACAGAGCAGACGCAGAGAGAGTTGTGAGTGCAGCAGGAAAGCAAGACCTTGCGCTTGCAGGACAGCACTGGTGACATTCGGAAAGTCACTAAGGTTTATCCAAAAAGTCACTAGATATGTGGTTGCTAAATTGGCAACACAGGTCTGCACTGACAGCTAGATAAAAGGCAAGCTAAGCTCCGCCTCTCCCCAGCAAAAAGAAAATGTAGAGGGAGAGGGAACGCAAGGTTTTTCATTTATGCACATTTTATTTGAAAAGCAATAAAATACACCGAGTACCCAAATGATGCCCTGTCTGTGTTTTTTTTTTCTTGAAAACAATTTGCTCCCACCTTCCAATCTCTCCGCGCCCCCGTATTGAGAACCACTGTGGTGGTGTAATAAGTCATTGCTGTCCGCAGTGCTGAAATCTTTAACCTTTAAATACCAAATGTTAAACGTGCATTTATAAGCTTTTGATCAACTCATATTTTATCTATTAAACTTGTTCAATGTATGTTTGTGCATATACATTTGATGGAGACATGTTTAATTTACCCATCCTTTAAACTTAGAACAGAAATACTGCAAATAATACATGTATTGGTTTAATGACTAGAAACCAAACAGTAATAGTAAAGATCTAGCTTATATAGACAGGGTTTGGATCTAAGTCCAAAAGGGCAAACCAAAATCAAAGTTGATAGAAAGGCAAAGTATCATGCAATCACCAGACAGATTTGCATAAGCTATGCAAAACTCAATAATCAAAACGTGGTCAACACAGGCAAAGTGTGTACACAAACAAAAGGCTCTGTAATGTCACTACTGGAATGCTAGGATCAAGATTTTGCAAATATACTCTAAAAGTCTTGGTTATTAATTTGGTAGTTGTGATTAGAAGACAGGAGACTGGAACAAGGTAATGGACGATATATTGTAGTTTGTGTTGACTCATACCATTTCTTTCACAGCTAAAGCTCTATCCTATTGGTGACATGTATAGTGTTGTATTGTTCATGCTGTTTGTTCTGTCTGCTGGTATTACTAAATAGGAAATTAGTTTCATTTATGAAGTATACATTGATGCTAAACCATTCAGTCATAGCTAGATGAGAGGCTTCAACTTTTGCAATTATTTTGGTGTAATCATTTACAATGGCAGTCAGAGGTATCTTTTCATATTTATTTGCTGGTGTAATTCAGACTTTTTGTTTTTTAAGCTGAAATTGATACTGATATAGGATACAACCTATTATACAGGTAATGGATACAATGACGGTATTATTTTTTGCTGCAGGAAGTAAATGCCCACAGTCATGGTTTGGATCATGTTACAAGACATCAAGATTTATACTTATTCAATAAAGCAGACAAATCTGAATAGAAACTGGTCGTTTTGGTTAAAAATTTTGGCAGTATTTGACTTTCAGTAACAGCATCAATACAACAATGGAAATAATAGTTTCCAGGTGGGAGCAAGATCTTAAGGGTGCGAAGTAAAAAAAAAGAGACACAAAACTTTAGTGTGGCAGAGCAACACAAACATTATTTCTTGTAAAATGGTAATGATCACTTTCAGGTAATTCACAGCAACATTTGCTACAATACTCTCAGCTGACAATAATCATGATTACAAACTTATGTCCTGACACTGACAGTTTGAATAATTGTTTATGTAGCTTGATTTGTAGAAATGTCATACTGGAGCTTCCCCACATCTTTTTGCTTGTGTTTCTGTTAATTAGTGCTTATTTATCAGTAACAGTTTCGTCACGTTAAGTTTTGTATTGGAGCAAGGGATTTTTAAATATTACACTTTTCATTCAACTTACTTCAATATTAACTTCCATTTTATATGGTCATGTGAATACAAATTTGTTTTAGAGTATTTTCAACTTAATATAATATATAGTATTATTTATAATCTAAGGGAAAATGTGAAAACAAAGATAAACTGGCATGTCACCACTCTATACCTTTTTACATGTATAGACAAAAGGTTTGGTATTTTGTGTCATCATCTGTGAAATAGCATGGTGAGTAGCCTTTTTTAATGAAGTAAAGTACATAAAATAAAATTCAGCAAGTTCTGTTGGCTAAATTCTCATCTTTCTATACTCAGCAAAAAAAAAGAAATGTCCTCTCACATTCAACTGCTTTTATTTCTGGCAAACGAACAGAAACGGAATAACGAGTCCCTGAACAAGGGGGTGGGGGTGGGGGTGGGGGCGGGGGTTGGGGGGCATGTCAATATCAAAAGTTACAGTCAGTATCTGGTGGTCACCAACTGCTTTAAGTACAGTGCATCTCAACCTCATGGATGCACCAGATTTGTCAGTTCTTGCTGTGAGATGTTACCCCACTCTTCTACAAAGTCATTTACAAGTTCTCCATCACGTCTGTGGTGACACATGGTTGCATGTAGTTTTCCACTGCAAGGAGGATCAGATGTCCTTCCTGTCTCCCTGTAGCACTGTCTTAGATGTCTTACATTACAGACATTGCAGTGTATTGGTATGGCCACATCTGCAGTCCTCATGCCTTCCTGCAGCAGGCCTGTGGTATGTTCACACAGGTGAGCAGGTACCCTAGGCGTCTTTCTTGTGGTGTTTTTCAGAGTCAGTAGAAAGGACACTTTAGTGTCCTAAGTTATTGTAACTGTGACCTTAAATGCCTACCTTCTAAACTGTTCCTGTCTGATGGATTGTTCCACAGGTGCATGTGCGATTATTTTTTATGGTTGATTGAACAAGCATAAAAAACATAGTTTAAGCCCTTTCCAATAAAGCTCTGTGAAGCTTTTTTGGATTTTACAAAATGATCTTTAAAATACAGTCTCCTGAAAAGGGGATGTTTCTTTTTCTGCCGTGTATATTAGGTAATGAAACATTTTTTGAAAAACCACACAGTGATGTTTGGAGCTTATAATTTATTTTATTTTATTTTTTTTCCAGCCATACATTTCTGTCTATATAGGTGCATTTAAAAAATGTGAATATCTTGGAAAAGTTCATTTAAAAAAAAATAATACTAAAGTGAAATATTTCAAGCCTTTTTTTTGTTTTAATCTTGATGATTGTGGCTTATGGCTCATGGAAATAAAAAAATCCAGTATCTCAAAAGAATTTATAATACAGAAATGTCTTCTGAAATGTTCTGAAAAGTATGCTAATTTATGCACTCGATACTTGATCGGGACTCTTTTTGCACGAATTCCTGCATCAATGCGACATGGCATGGAGGCAATCAGCCTGTGGCACTGCTGAGGTGTTATGGAAGCACAGTTTGCTTTGATAGCGGCCTTCAGCTTGTCTGTAATCTTGAGTCTGTTGTCTCTCATGGATTCTCAATGGGGTTCAGGTCAGGTGAGTTGGCTGGTCAATCAAACACAGTAATACCATGGTCAACAAACCAGTTACTAGTAGTTGTGGCACTGATGATAGGTGCCAAGTCCTGCTGGAAAAGGAAATCAGCATCTCCATAAAGCTTGTCAGCAGACGGAAGCATGAAGTGCTCTAAAATCTCCTGGTAGACGCTGCATCGACTGTTGACTTGAGAAAACACAGTGGACCAACACCAGCAGATGACATGGCACCCCAAATCATCACTGACTGTGGAAACTTCACACTGGATTTCAAGCAACTTGGATTCTGTTTCTCTCCACTCTTCCTCCAGACTCTGGGACTCTGATTTCCAAATTAAATGCAAAATTTACTTTCATCTTCCCCATGATTGTGGTTGTGTGTCCTGAACCAGACTGAGAGATTAAAGGCTCAGGAAACCTTTGCAGGTGTTTTGAGTTAATTATCTGATTAGAGCTCTTCACATTTCGACATTTCTGTATTACAAATTCTTTATTCTAATATTTTGAGATACTGGATTTTTCATTTCTTGATGATTATGAAGCCATTATGAAGCCGAACAAGGCAAAGGTCAATATATAGCAATCACAAAATATAAAGCTCAGCACTTAGTCTTTGGACATTGGATTTTGCAAGACTTAGAAAGTACTGAACATTTGAATGTGTTCTATATAGGCTGTAAGCAAGAAACAAGTTGTGTGCAGAAGAAGTGATTAGCATTCAGAAGAGGGGGACCTGCTAGCGTGTAATGTCCTTGGTGGATGTGACCTCACCAAAACTGTTGAGTTCCTGGACTTTGGTCGATATCTTTAAGTTTCATGATGCCAAAGTGCTTCAGAGTTTACCTAGATAGGTCTTCATGTCTGACAGAAAGATAGCTCTTTATTTGTGCTTTAGGTTAAATTCAATTTCTTTAGTTATTATATGTAAAAAATTCATAAACTTTATGGAAAATTGTCTTTCTGACTAACAAAAGATGACTGCTTGACCTAATCAAGTATAAAATATATTTTAAAAATAGTATGCAAATAATTTGTCATAACATAATGAAGATCAGAAATATAATAAAATAAATCACAAATGAACACATCTTCCTTTATACTAATTTTACCTTTCACCTTTCAAATGTTAGCAACAATATATTATATAGGTTCAAAACAAACTCCTTCAAAAACTATAGCCAGTGCATTCACCAGCTCTGCTGAGCCATTATAGGAAACTGACATTAAACAATTATATGGTTTAACCTATGTTGGGGAGATCAAAAGAGGTCTCCCTCATTTTAATTCTGAAATTTCATTTCTCAAAACTTTAATACTGTTTGTATTCAACCTGACAAATTCCCAGTTTGAAAGGAACTTACATAAATCGGATGATAGCTACAAGACACAGTCGTATATACTAGAGAAGTTAACAAGAGCATATTTAAGAAAACAATTTCCAAATTGTATATAAATATCCTAAACATAACACGAACATTACTAACAGTAGGTGAGCTATGTCCGCCTGGTGTCAGTGTTGAAAGCTGGGAGTTTGTGGTTCCTACCCCAGATACTGACGTGTGTAGTACTTGTCTTCTGCTGACAAACAAGAGGACGGTGCAAGCTGAAAAAAGATCTGAAGAGGCGGTGTCTTTTTTATTAGATGATATTTTAGTGATATTTGTGGTTATAAGACTCTAATGCAGTCACTAAACCTCGAGGATTTACCTTTGCTTGTGGAATGGTTTTTCGTAAATCGTTGACAATGGAAGAATTGGGACAAAGGAGAAGACTGAAGCACTGGCGGATTGCTCTGTTTTTTTCTATGCTGATGTGCTTTGCGGACAAAGGTTCAACTCACATAAGGTACTCAGTGCCAGAGGAGGTGATTGATGGAACTGTTGTCGGAAATCTTGCTAAAGATTTGGGTCTTGATGTGAATACTTTGGTGGACAGACGTTTCCGTATCGTTTCTGGATCTAATGACGCTATTTTCCGGCTTAATCAGAACAATGGCGTTTTATATGTTCATACAAAGATCGACAGAGAACAAATATGTGATGGCAATAATCCCTGCGTTATCGACCTTAAAGTTGTAGTGGAAAACCCACTGGAGGTTCATTATGTGGGAGTAGATATTACTGATGTAAATGACCACGCTCCTGCTTTTCCAGAAAAGCAACAAAGGTTAGAGATTGCGGAGAGCACATTACCGGGTGCGCGCTTTCAGCTCCAAAGTGCGCGTGATCCAGATATCGGTGTGAATTCAGTGCATGTGTATAAAATAAGTCAGAATGAGCACTTTGACTTAGAGATAAGAGACAGGGGTGACGAAAAGGTACCATTCATGGTTTTACAAAAAGCACTGGATAGAGAGCGTAAAGCTGAGCACGAACTGACACTGACAGCAGTGGATGGTGGAAATCCAGCAAAGGCTGGAACTTTAAATGTCACTGTCACTGTTCTGGATATCAATGACAATCGTCCAGTGTTCACTCAAGAGGTTTACACGGTACATTTACTGGAAAACTCTCCAGTAGGAACCATAGTAATAAAAGTGAGCGCAACCGATCTCGACGATGGTTCAAATGGAGAGATAATTTACTCGTTTAGTAGTAAATTAAATCGTAAGGTTTATGATATATTTGACTTGGACGCAGCTTCGGGTGAAATTCGGGTAAAAAGGAAAATAGACTTTGAAAGCACTGAGGTGTACAGATTAGATGTTTTGGCCTCTGATAAAGGCACACCTCCAATGACTGTCGATTGCAGGGTTATTGTGAAAATTTTAGATGTAAATGATAACGCTCCTGAAATAGAAATTATGTCACTTTCTAATTCAGTGCCTGAAGATTCCAAACCTGGAACAGTTATTTCGTTAATTAGTATTTTGGATAAAGACGCTGGTGTAAATGGAAAAGTCTTGTGTACTTTATCCCAGGCCGTTCCCTTTGAATTAAAACCGTCCATAAAGGACAATATGTACTCTTTAATTACAAAATCGCGTTTAGACAGAGAGGAGACCTCCCGTTATGACATTACATTAACTGCTTCAGACCTGGGCCAACCTCCTCAAACTGCACAAAGAACCCTGAGTGTGCAGGTGTCAGACGTGAATGATAACAGTCCACAGTTTTCTCAAAATCCTATTGAACTTTATTTAACGGAAAATAACATCAACGGTGATACTATATTTAGTGTAACCGCATCGGATAAAGACATGAATGAAAATGCAGTAATCTCATACAGCATTCTTAGAGGAGATAGTGTAAAGAACAACTGGCCTATATTTCTAAGTATTAACTCTGAAACAGGAGTTATTCACGCGCTAAAGAGTTTTGATTATGAAGTAACCAAAACCTTCCAGTTCCATGTGCTCGCTACAGATTCTGGATCTCCGTCACTAAGCAGCAACGTCACAGTGAACGTCTTCATTCTGGATCAAAACGACAACGCTCCAGTGATCTTATATCCAGTCAGTGCTAACGGTTCTGCTGAAGGTGTGGAGGAGATTCCCCGCAATGTCAACGCAGGACATTTAGTGACTAAAGTGAGAGCCTATGACGCGGATATAGGATACAACGGATGGTTATTATTTTCACTACAGGAAGTGAGTGACCACAGTCTCTTTTCTTTGGACCGTTATACAGGACAGATAAGGACCCTTCGTCCATTCACAGAAACAGATGAGGCTGAACATAAACTGGTCATACTGGTCAAAGACAATGGAAACGTTTCACTTTCAGCAACAGCTACTGTGATCATTAAACTTGTTGAGCCCAAAGAGGCTTTTGCAACGTCTGATATTAAAAGTTCGGTAAATGATGTAGAAGAAAATAACATTACATTTTATTTGATCATTACCCTGGGCTCTGTTTCAGTGCTTTTTGTAATCAGCATTATAGTGTTAATAATAATGCAGTGCACCAAGTCTACAGACTATTCCTCCAAGTATTTGCAAGATACAAATTACGATGGGACACTGTGTCACAGTATCCAGTACAGATCCGGAGATAAACGCTACATGTTAGTTGGACCAAGAACGAGTATCGGTTCTACTTTAATTCCAGGAAGTAATGGGAATACTCTAGTGGTACATGATCGCAGGAGAAGAACTTCTGGTGAGGTAAGATTTTAAAATAATTACATTAAAGTATAGTTAAACCGTACGTTATTACGGCGATAATATTTCCAAAATGACACTTCCTTTTTTTTCTTTTCTTTCTTTTTTTTTTTTTACAGTAAAAATATCTCTGTATCTCTTATCTCTTAAATATAAATACACGTGTGTGTGTGTGTGTGTGTGTGTGTGTGTGTGTGTGTGTGTGTGTGTTTTAATATAAATTAACTATAAACATATATATATATATATATATATATATATATATATATATATATATATATATATATATATATATATATATATATATATATATATATATATATATATATATATATATATATATATATATAGTGTGTATACACTACCGGTCAAACGTTTGGAGACATTTGACTGAAATGTTTCTCATGATCTTAAAAACCTTTTGCTCTGAAGGTGTACGGTTAAATGTTTGAAATCGGTGTTGTAGACAAAAATATAATGGTGCCAACATATTAATTTCTTTCATTAGAGAACTAACATTTAATTCACAATTTTTAAAAATGGGTGGCTTGGAGCTAAATATTCCGAAAAGCAGGGGATGACTGTCCAGCATAAATGGGAACTCCTGTTAATACTGTTTAAAAAGCATTCCTCAATAAATCGGTTGAGAAAATGACAACAATACATTTCTGAAAATTCTAGGCAAAAAGGGTATCTACTTTGATGCTGCTAAAATTATTTTTATTTATTTTGGATTTTCTATCACAATATAATTCCAATAGTTCCATTATCACTATCATCACTATATTATCACTTTCAGCAACACTGAGTGTGATTACCATAGCCATGCAGTCAAATGTTTCTTTTAGTGCTGACTGTAAAATGCAGTAAAATATCCATCCATCCTTCTTCTATACCACTTATCCTTCAGGGTCTGGGATGCTCCCAGAGAGCATCAAGCACAAGGCGGGGTACACCCTGGACAGGGTGCCAATCCAGTAAAATATTTGAATAAAAATAACATTACATTTTATTTCATTAGTCCCTGGGCATTTTTGCAGAGTTGTTGGTCAACAGTATCATGATGTTTTTGATCCAAAAACAAAATCTCAGAAAAGCTTTCAAGAGAAATAGTTTAGCTAAAAATTTAAATACAACAGTTTACTTTTTTATGGCAAAGCATGTTCTGGTGAAATGCGCTTCGTTATTCTGTACCGTGACTATGAGGCTAATATTGCTTAAAGTATGGGTAGCTTATATGTACCAGTGTAGCATCATACAGACTGCAATTCTAAATCATTATCACACACACCTCAACGATTAAGCATGAACAAGTAATCATAAATTGTGTGGCTTCTGATACTCCAGTGAGTTGTGATTTGTGGCCCAAGGCTTAGTACTATGTTAGAATATATTTGAATGATGAGCTAGTTTTTTTTTTTTTATTTCATTTTCATATTTATGCTTTAGACCGACTTATTATGCCTTTCTCAGAGTCTAACGATATCTTGTAAATGACATAATATAGATGTTACTTGCAGCCCTGCTAGCAACACTGAGAACTTCAGACTACAGTGGAAGACTTCACACACCAAATATTTGGATGGTTCATATATGTATGATTGTAGATTTTATTGTCTAAAACGTTCCTTTAACGGTAGTTCCCTTAACGTAACGTATCGACTTGCTCCAGACGGTGTCACTGTTACACAGAGATTGGGAAAGTGAAAGATACATTTATTGCGCATGTCTTTTCTCTTATCGTTTTTCACAGAAGAGGAGAAAACAGTGCGGAAGATGCCTTGTTAAATCAAGACGACACTTTATATACTCTGAGAAGGTATAACATTGGATATATTTGATTACTAAGGACAAGCAGGACATATTTAACATGAACTCGGATTTAAAGGAATCTTTCACAATGACTGTCCGAGGACAAAGGAGCAAATGCTGGATGGTTTTGTGGTTCTCTTTGCTGGTTTGCTTAGATGTGTTAGCTTATGCTCAGATTAAATATTCTATTCCAGAGGAGCGAAAAGAAGGATACGTTGTGGGAAATATTGCTAAGGACTTAGGACTTGATGTCAGTGCTCTAGCGAGTAGAGGATTTCGAATTGTTTCTGGATCTAAGGACGCTCTTTTTGAGGTAAATCAGAACAATGGCGTCTTATATGTGCATAAGAGAATCGACAGAGAGGAAATATGCGATGGAAGTACGACTTGTCTCATAAATCTTAAAGTAGCTATCGATGATCCTCTAGACGTCCACTATGTAGGGATAGAAATCACGGATATAAATGATAATTCACCGAATTTTCCAGAGAAAGAGAAAAGACTTGAGATAGCAGAAAATAGGCTTACAGGAACCCGTTTCCAGCTGCAGGCTGCGCGGGATCCTGATGTAGGTATAAACTCGGTCAGGTCATATAAGATAAGTCAAAACGAGAATTTTGATTTACAAGTCAGAGAAAGGGGAGAAGAACAAATTCCATATCTGGTTTTACAAAAACAACTTGACCGAGAGAAAAAAGGGGAGCATAGTGTAATTCTCACTGCAACTGATGGAGGGACTCCCCCAAAATCAGCGACTCTTAATGTTACAGTAATAGTTCTTGATTCAAATGATAACCCTCCTGTTTTCAGTCAAGAAACATATTCCGTAGCTCTGCCAGAAAACATCCAACCCGGTGTCCTTATTTTGAAGGTCTCTTCGACAGATTTAGACGAAGGTTCTAACGGCAATATAACGTATTCGTTTGGAAGTGAAGTGAACGCAGAGGTTCGCGATATATTCACTTTGGACAGCACAACGGGAGAAATTCGAACAAAAGGCTTTCTTGATTTTGAGGACACTGATATCTACAAACTGGATGTACAAGCAACTGATAAAGGTCAACCACCATTAACAAGTGAAAGTGGGGTAATCATAAAAATATTGGACGTTAATGACAATACCCCAGAAATAGAGATAACATCACTCTCTAACGTGATTTCTGAAGATGCACAACCTGGTACTGTCATCTCTTTGATTAGTGTTACAGATAAGGATTCAGGAGTAAACGGAAATGTTGTGTGTCACGTTAACGACAATGTGCCCTTTGTGTTAAAACCGTCAGTGCAATATAATATGTATTCTTTAGTGACGAAAAGTTATTTGGACAGAGAGTTAGTCTCACAGTATGAGATAACGATTAGCGCGACAGACCTGGGCCAGCCTTCACTTTCCTCGTTAAAATCGTTTAGCATCAAAGTGTCGGATGTCAATGACAACAGACCAGAGTTTTTATTTAACCCCCTAGACGTGTATCTTTTAGAAAATAACTTGCCTGGAGCATCCATATTTTCTGTCTTGGCGCTTGACAAAGACATAAATGAAAATTCTGCAATATCATACCAAATTACTAGAGGAATAGAGACCCGAAATGCAATGGCATCATTCCTAAATATTAATTCTGAAACAGGAGTTATTCACGCGCTCAAAAGTTTTGATTTTGAAACAATCAAGACGTTCCAGTTTCATGTGCTCGCTACAGATTCTGGAACTCCGTCACTAAGCAGCAACGTCACAGTGAACGTCTTCATTCTGGATCAGAACGACAACGTTCCAGTGATCTTATATCCAGTCAGTGCTAACGGTTCTGCTGAAGGTGTGGAGGAGATTCCCCGCAATGTCAACGCAGGACATTTGGTGACTAAAGTGAGAGCCTATGACGCGGATATAGGATACAACGGATGGTTATTATTTTCACTGCAGGAAGTGAGTGACCACAGTCTCTTTGCTTTGGACCGTTATACAGGACAGATAAGGACCCTTCGTTCATTCACAGAAACAGATGAGGCTGAACATAAACTGGTCATATTGGTCAAAGACAATGGAAACGTTTCACTTTCAGCTACAGCAACTGTGATTATTAAACTTGTTGAGCCAAAAGAAGCTTTTGCTGCGTCTGACGTTAAAAACTCAGTAAAAGAAGAGAAAGAAAATAACGTTACATTTTATTTGATTATTACACTGGGCTCGGTTTCATTTCTGTTTATTATCAGTATCATCGTGCTGATTCTAATGCAGTGCTCCAAATCTACAGACTATTCCTCCAAGTATTTACAAGATACAAATTACGACGGGACACTTTGTCACAGCATCCAGTACAGATCCGGAGATAAACGCTACATGTTAGTTGGACCCAGAATGAGTATCGGTTCTACTTTAGTTCCAGGTAGTAATGGAAATACTCTAGTGGTACCAGATCGCAGAAGAAGAACTTCTGGTGAGGTAAGAATCGCATAGCCCTTATATTTTTTGAACAAACATATTCTCTTATGATAATATAACTTTAGATAATATTTTTGGTTAAATAGATTTTACAAGCGGTAGTCAACAAATACACAGGATCGCATTTTTTTTTGTCTTATACGTGTGGTGGTCTGGGAAATCCTTTTTTTTCTGCTTGCAATATACATCAATATATCTAATTTTAGAAAACATAAATATAGTTTATTTTACCATGCAATGAGAGGGACTGGAGTGGATGACGCTTATCAAATTGACTATTAATTTCTCTGAACCTGTAAACTTTAATTCTTTGATAATTTTGTCTTTTTTTCAATAATACATTAGGCTAAATATGTAGAGGTAGGTGGGACGTATTGCTTGTCTGCTCAGAATAATACTTATTCAGGTTAAGATAATTGAACTGAGATATATTTAGATGACAAATGAGTTATGGAAAGTGTATATCACATTTTAACAATCTAACTGATATTTTATGTATATATAACTGACAAGATACTAGATGCTGTTATTATTAGACATGGATGCTGTATGGACTTCTAATTTCTAATAGTTTGTACATTGTTAATAAATTGTACTCTAAAGATAAACACCGTTTAGAGTAATATTTACAACGCAGGCAAAAGGCACTAGAGAATTAGGTTTCAAGCGTGGACCAAGTAGAGTGCTGTCCATGGTACTGAAACCATTACTTATAACTTTTAGATGCAGGGTAAAAGACTCCAGCACATTTCTTTTGTAACTGCCTTTAGGTTCTCGCACAATATTCATTTCCTACATCACAAAAAAATAAAAAATAAATCTTTCTTTCAATTTTAACATGCCATATTTATCACACCATCTTAATGCTGTTTGCTGTGTTTTCATTTTGGCATTGTTTGCCAATGTGAAGGCCTGCTAAATAGAAACGTTATACTTACTAATCTAACTTCATGGATCATTCTTTGGATGGACGTTCCATTTTTATCACTGTTTTTTTTTAACTGATGCCCTCCATAAAAGTGTGGTTTATAAGTGTGCATGAACAACTCAATTAGAGATTCATATTTTGGGTAATTTCCTCCACACCTTCAGCAGAACCATTAGCGCTGACTGGATATAAGATCACTGGAACATTGACGTTCTGATCCAGAATGAACATGTTCACTGTACCCTTGATGCTCAGTGATGGAGTTCCAGAATCTGTAGTGAGCCTATACATAAAACTGTGTTTTGCAAGTGTGCATGAACAACTCAGGGGGAGAAGTTAAGGAACACAATTCTGTTTCTACTCTTTAGATCATTTTACAGATCCATTTCAGATTCATTCCACTGCATGCTTTTGCATTATGAATCTATTTGAAAAAACATTAAATATATTTGCATTCAAAAGTAGGCTATACAAATTATTCTGAAAACACTGGCCTTTTCTCAAAACAGGTAATTCATGAGACTCATGAAAACAAGGCACTTGTGTTAGGTCACTATAATGTAAGTCACAATAAATTACCAAAATTTTAATATAGCTGTGAAATGCTTGTATGTTTGCTTGTATTTTCTCATTTTAAGTCGCTTTGGATAAAAGCATCTGCTAAATGAATAAATGTAAAATGTAAATGTAAATGTTATACATGGGTATGTATGATTAGAACTTTTCCCTGTAAAAGCTATGTCTCTCAGTACAGAACAGCTATGGAATCGATTTAAACAATAGATGGGCCACATAATTGCAGAAGTGTATCCAGTCTTTACTGTAAGTTTGGTGGAGCTTGAAATGTTAATCTTTGTATTTCCTTTTATTAATAGTTTATCATACACGTCCAGTGTGTGTCAGATATTACTGCAGACGATTTACACGCTGTTAAGCTTTTAAGGAAACTTTGGGTTTCATTTAAGCTATTTTGGGTACTCTGTGTTATTATTTCCATTGTTGCACCAGATGATGTCAGTGTTACATTGCAATGAAGAGTAAATCTTTTGCCCTGCCTAGTCTTGTACGTTGTGCCTGAACTGTCTCGTTTAGAAGAGGCTCGTTCGACGAGCACAAGAGGAAACACGACATTTAAACAAAAAGGACATTTTTGCAATGGTATAAGGTGTAATCTATAGCGGGTCGGTAGATTTGGTAATTAAACAAAGCGGACGCAGAGCGTAAACGAGCCTTTCATGATGGGAGATGGAGTACAAAGCCGGAGATGGACGTATTTGTGGATTGCCTCTTTGTTGCTTTGCTTCACGGACCAGATTTCGCCTCAGATAAGGTACTCTGTTCCAGAGGAGGTGAAAGAGGGAACCATTGTAGGAAATCTTGCTAAGGATTTAAGCCTTGATGTGAGTTCTTTGGTTAACAGACGGCTCCGTATCGTTTCCGGACCCAAACAAGCACTTTTTCAAGCTAATCAGGACAATGGCGTCTTGTACGTTCAAACTAAAATCGACAGGGAGGAGGTATGTGAGGATAATAGCGCCTGCTTGATAAATCTGAAAATTGCTGTTGAAGCCCCTTTAGAAATCCACCATGTTGTCGTCGAAATAACAGATATCAACGATAATGTCCCCAGTTTTTCTCAAACGCATCAGCATTTTGAGATAGCTGAACATACCCCTGTAGGAACAAGCTTCCAGTTGCACGCAGCACGTGACCAGGACACGGCACCAAATTCGGTTCGCAATTATAAATTAGGCCAGAATGCTAATTTTGAAATCGATACTAAAAATAGCGACGGAGATAAAATTCCATTCTTAGTTATACGGAAGCCACTTGATCGTGAACAAACAGAGGATTATCGGTTGGTTGTTACAGCAGAAGATGGGGGAAATCCCCCGAAAACAGGTACCTTGAGCATTAACGTTAAAGTACTTGACATAAATGATAATCGTCCTGTGTTCAGTCAAAACGAATATTCTGTAACATTACAAGAGAATGCTCCAGTTGGCACCGTTGTGATTACAGTAAATGCAACTGACAGTGACCAGGGCTCCAACGGTAATATTGAATACGCATTCGTCAAAACAATGAAGCGCAAAGTCTATGACATTTTTCAATTAAATGGCATTACAGGAGAAATACTAGTTAAAGGTGAAGTTGACTTTGAGGACATGGAGGTTTACAAGTTAGATATACAGGCCTCGGATAAAGGACAGCCTCCTCTCACAGTGGAGAGCAGAGTAATAATTAAGATTTTAGATATTAATGATAATAAACCGGAGATTGAAGTGACGTCTCTGTCAAATATTGTTGCTGAAGACTCCAGTATTGGCACTATTATTTCTTTCATCAGCGTCTCTGACAAAGACTCCGAACTTAACGGAAAAGTTGTATGCACTCTAGCAGGAAGTGTCCCTTTTGAACTCAAACCATCCGTTCAAGAGAATATGTACTCATTAGTAACGAAGCAAAACTTAGATCGTGAGATGGTAGCAAATTATGACATCATTATAACAGCCACTGATTTAGGCCAGCCTCCATTATCCACTATTAAAACTTTATCCCTGCTGATATCAGATGTAAACGATAACAGACCGCAGTTTTATCAACATTCTCTTGAACTGTACTTGCTAGAAAATAATACCCCTGGTACGTCAATTTTTCAAGTGAGCGCTTTTGATGACGACTCTGATGAAAACGCGGTGCTATCATATCACATTATTAGAAATGGTGGCGCACAAAATGATATGACATCATTCCTGAATATCAATTCTGAAACTGGAGTTATTCACGCGCTCAAAAGTTTTGATTTTGAGATTATCAAAATGTTCCAGTTTCACGTGCTCGCTACAGATTCTGGAACTCCGTCACTAAGCAGCAACGTCACAGTGAACGTCTTCATTCTGGATCAGAACGACAACGTTCCAGTGATCTTATATCCAGTCAGCGCTAACGGTTCTTCTGAAGGTGTGGAGGAGATTCCCCGCAATGCCAACGCAGGACATTTGGTGACTAAAGTGAGAGCCTATGACGCGGATATAGGATACAACGGTTGGTTATTATTTTCACTGCAGGAAGTGAGTGACCACAGTCTCTTTGCTTTGGACCGTTATACGGGACAGATAAGAACCCTTCGCCCATTCACAGAAACAGATGAGGCTGAACATAAACTGGTCATATTGGTCAAAGACAATGGAAATGTTTCACTTTCAGCAACAGCGACTGTGATCATTAAACTTGTTGAACCCAAAGAGGCTTTTGCTGCGGCCGATGTTAAAAACGCAGTAAAAGAAGAGAAAGAAAATGACGTTACATTTTATTTGATCATTACCTTGGGCTCGGTTTCATTTCTTTTCATTATCAGTATTATTGTACTGATTGTAATGCAGTGCTCCAAATCTACAGAC
The DNA here is from genome assembly GCF_001660625.3 of Ictalurus punctatus. Classification (NCBI taxonomy): domain Eukaryota; kingdom Metazoa; phylum Chordata; class Actinopteri; order Siluriformes; family Ictaluridae; genus Ictalurus; species Ictalurus punctatus. Next base: position 9,093,765 of record NC_030429.2, read on the forward strand.
TATTCCGCCAAATATTTACAAGATACAAATTACGACGGGACACTGTGTCACAGCATCCAGTACAGATCCGGAGATAAACGCTACATGTTAGTAGGACCCAGAACTAGTATCGGTTCTACTCTAGTTCCAGGCAGTAATGCGAATACTCTAGTGATACAAGACCACAGGAGGAGAACTTCTGTTGAGGTATGGGTATGTCTCTAACATTAATGTAATTTTACATTTTAAAAATACGCATTTGAATGCACACACACACACACACACACACACACACACACACACACACACACACACACACACACACACAAACACACACACACACACACATTACATATTGCATTGTCTTGCTTTGCTATAATGTTCCATTTTCTGTATGCCTGTGTGTATATAAATATTGAAAGGAGATGCTATAGCACTTTATAACATTATACATTTTTCATATACTGTTGACATGCAGTAAATACATTTGTACATTTGGTCATAAGCCTTTACGTATATTGCACATAGAATGAGCAAGTTATACGTACTGTACATATATTTCTTATAAAGCAAATGCATGAGTCCACATTTCTTTTCTCTTATTTTATTCTCTTATTCCCTATATAACAATTTGTATGTCAGTGGTTTTGTATAGATTTTCCAACGTCTAAATTGGATCGCAAAAGCAGTGACCTAACGTATTTGACGACGGTTACATATCTTGGCTGTCACTTCGTTAGAACATGTAAAGAAACTACAGTTGGTAAAATAAATAAATAAAATAAAAATAAAATATCGCTTGGTGTCAGTGTTACCCAATGTGATAGTTTCGTGTTGGGACTGCCCTTTTTCTGACGTTGCTCCTGCCACTTCTTTACAAAGCGACGGCGGTGTGCTGACATTACCTCAAAGATGGGTCGAAATCTTTATTTTGTAAATTGATTTTCCCTTTCGGTGTTTATGCGGAATACTGCTGTCACGAAAACAAAGTGATTACTGCTTCTACTAAAAGACAGATGCTGTAATTTTTCTTCGCGATGTATTGTTGCAGACAAAGGCGGAGATGGGCGTACTGCTGGATTGTTCTATGTTTCTCTTTGCTGATGCGCCTTACGGAGCAGGTTTCGACTCAGATAAGGTATTCTGTTCCGGAGGAGGTTAAAGATGGAACCTTTGTAGGAAATCTTGCTAAGGATCTGGGTCTTGATGTAAGTTCTTTGGTATACAGACGGCTTCGTATAGTTTCTGGGTCTCATGACGATCTTTTCCAGGTTAATCAGAACAATGGCGTCCTGTCTGTTCATAAGAAAATCGACCGAGAGGAGATATGTGATAGGAACCGAGCTTGCACAATAAACTTAAAAACCTTAATTGAAAATCCACTTGAAATACATTACATTGAAGTAGAGATAATGGACGTTAATGACAATTCCCCAGTTTTTCCAGAAAGCCAAATCTATTTAGAAATATCAGAAAGTACACATTCAGGTGCACGATTTGAACTTCAAGCAGCTCGTGACCTGGACGCTGGAATAAATTCTATCCGTTCTTATAAACTAGAGCAAAATGAACACTTTCAGTTACAAATGAAAAATGGCGACGATGAGGACAAAATAATTTTTTTAGTCCTACAGAAGCCGTTAGACAGAGAGCAACAAAGCAAACACTTGTTAAGTTTGACCGCATTTGATGGAGGGAATCCTCCCAAATCTGGTACTTTAGATATTATTGTTTCTGTTATTGATGTTAACGACAACATACCTGTTTTTACTCAAGAAATATATGCAGTTACACTAAACGAAAATGTCCCAGTTGGCACTATAATTACAAACGTTAATGCCAGCGATGCAGACGAGGGTTTAAATGGAGAACTTGAGTATACACTTAGACGATCATCCAAAAGTAATGTAAACGACGTATTTCAGTTAGATAGTGTTACTGGAGAGATTACTGTAAAAGGAAACATTGACTATGAGGAAAATGAAGTGTACAGGTTAAATGTCCAGGCAACTGATAAAGGACAGCCACCGATGACAGTAGATTGTAGAGTTGTCATAAAAGTTATAGACGCGAATGATAATAAACCTGAAATACATATTACGTCATTATCCAACATGGTTCTCGAAGACTCTAAAAAGGGAACAGTGATTGCCCTGGTTAGTGTTACTGATAAGGATTCTGGTGTCAATGGTAAAGTTATTTGCAGTATTTCAGGTAACACACCTTTTGAGCTGAAACCATCAGTCAAAGACAACATGTATTCATTAGTGACGAAAGATGGGTTAGATAGAGAACTTGTTTCATATTATGACATTACTATTAAAGCAATGGACTTAGGCCAACCTCCTCAATCCAATTACAAATCTCTGAATGTACAGGTTGCTGACGTGAACGATAACAGTCCAGAATTCTCCCAGAATCCTCTTGAACTTTATTTATTGGAAAATAACTCACCTGGGGAACTCACGTTTTCTGTAAGTGCCACTGACAGAGATGTTAATGAAAATGCAGCAATCGCTTATTCTATTATCAGAAGAGACGGTATACAAAATGAAATGGCATCATTTATAAACGTCAATGCGGAAAACGGGCAAATGCGCGCTTTAACAAGTTTCGATTTTGAAAAAGTCAAGACGTTCCAGTTTCACGTGCTCGCTACAGATTCTGGAACTCCGTCACTAAGCAGCAACGTCACAGTGAACGTCTTCATTCTGGATCAGAACGACAACGTTCCAGTGATCTTATATCCAGTCAGCGCTAACGGTTCTGCTGAAGGTGTGGAGGAGATTCCCCGCAATGTCAACGCAGGACATTTGGTGACTAAAGTGAGAGCCTATGACGCGGATATAGGATACAACGGCTGGTTATTATTTTCACTGCAGGAAGTGAGTGACCACAGTCTCTTTGCTTTGGACCGCTATACAGGACAGATAAGGACCCTTCGCTCTTTCACAGAAACAGATGAGGCTGAACATAAACTGGTTATACTGGTCAAAGACAATGGAAACGTTTCACTTTCAGCAACGGCGACTGTGATCATTAAACTTGTTGAGCCCAAAGAGGCTTTTGCTGCATCCGATGTTAAAAACACAATAAAAGAAGAGGAAGAAAATAATGTTACATTTTATTTGATCATTACCTTGGGCTCAGTTTCGTTTCTTTTTATTGTCAGCATTATTATGCTGATTGTAATGCAGTGCTCCAAAACTACAGACTATTCCTCCAAATATTTGCAAGATACAAATTATGACGGGACACTGTGTCACAGCATCCAGTACAGATCTGGAGATAAACGCTACATGTTAGTTGGACCAAGAACGAGTATCGGATCTACTCTAGTTCCTGGTAGTAATGGGAATACACTGAGAGGAACCAATATGCACAGTCGTGAGGTGAGTTTTCGCGGTTTTCCATTTATATTAAGTTTTCTTTTTTAATACTTTTCTCAGTATACAGTCGTAAACACTCCTCTTAGTCAGTTATGCTCACTGTCAGTTTTGTGACACTACACTTGGTGTCGCTACATTACAGATTAACCAAGCAAAGCTGTATACCCGCGCACAATCTCGAGCTTTACCCCATTCACTGTGACGCATGCACACTGCGCCAGTAGTGCTGTAGGTTGGGACCGAACAACGTCTGTAAATTTGAAACATTGCAAGGGATTATGTGATTTTTTTTAATGCTTAAAATTTATTGAACTGTGTGGAACAGGAGTGTTCAGCGACTAATTTTTGTGATGGTGAAGAGGAATTTTGCATTTTCGTCATGGTAACTCGGCAGTACACAACGTTAACGGCGATTCTGCGCTGCTGTTTTGTATTGTGTTTATGTGGCAAAGTACTCGCTCAGATTCGCTACTCTATTGCAGAAGAATCTATACAAGGATCGGTTGTAGGGAATATTGCCAAAGATCTGGGCCTTGATGTAAATAAACTTAAAGAGAGACGATTTCGGATTGTTTCCGGATCAAAAGATGGCTTCTTACAGATAAACCAGGACAATGGAGCGCTTATTGTGAGTGGGAACATCGACAGGGAGGAGCTTTGCGAGAAAAACAATGTGTGCACAGTGAACCTTAAAACCGTGGCCGAAAATCCTTTGGAAATACATTATATCGAGGTAGAAATTGCAGATATTAACGATAATTCTCCTGTTTTTCCTGTGCGCCAAAAGTATTTAGAGATATCAGAAAATGCTGTGCCCCAGAGTACGCGCCTCCCACTAGACGCTGCGCGTGATTTAGACGCAGGTGCAAATTCTCTGCATAAATACATCCTTAGTCCGAATAATCATTTTGAATTAGAGGTTAAAACTCGTGAAGAAGACAAAATTCCTTTCTTGATTTTGAAAAAGCAGCTTGACAGAGAACAGAAACCCCAGATGAATCTAACTTTAACAGCGTATGATGGCGGAAAGCCAGAAAGGTACGGTTCAGTTAACATTACTATAACGGTTGTTGACATCAACGATAACGCCCCAGTTTTTGATCGTCAGGTGTACACTGTAACATTAGAGGAAAATATCGAGTTTGGTTCATCGGTAGTAAAACTACATGCCACAGATTTAGATGAAGGTGCCAACGGACAAGTCGTTTATGCTTTTGACAAAAGTCTAATGAGCAAAGCTTTTGATAAATTTGAAATAAATTATAATACAGGAGAGATTACTGTAAAAGGATCAATAGATTTTGAAGAACAGCGTGTTTATGAAATAGACATACAAGCTTCGGATAAAGGACAAGTACCTTTAACAGGTCACTGCAGTATCATAATAAATATAAAGGATGTGAATGATAATGCACCCGAAATTGATGTGACCTCACTCTCCACTGAGATATTGGAGGACTCGAATGCAGGGACAGCTATATCTCTGATCAGCGTATCTGACAGAGATTCAGGTGAGAATAGTATGGTTATATGTAGCCTTACAGATGACATCTCTTTTGAATTGAAACCCTCTTTTCAGAAGAGCATGTACTCTCTGGTCACTAAAGGCCTGTTAGACAGGGAGATTGTTTCTATATACACAGTAACCATAATGTGCAAGGATAGAGGGGAGCCATCTTTATCATCACAAAAGACAATACAAGTTAAAATTGCAGATGTCAATGACAACAGTCCAATGTTTACTCAAAACCCATTTAATTTTTATATTAGTGAAAACAACACCCCGGGCACATCTATATTCTCTATTAGTGCTTCTGACATAGATCAGAATGAAAATGCACACATATCTTACCATATTCTGAAGGCAGAAGGCCATCAGACAAACATTGTCTCCTACCTGAATGTAAATTCAGAAGATGGGAATGCTAATGTTTATGCACTAAAAAGCTTTGACTTTGAAACTACAAAAATGTTTCAGTTCCATATTGTTGCTTCAGATTCTGGAACTCCGTCACTAAGCAGCAACGTCACAGTGAACGTGTTCATTCTGGATCAGAATGACAATGTTCCAGTGATCTTATATCCAGTCAGTGCTAACGGTTCTGCTGAAGGTGTGGAGGAGATTCCCCGCAATGTCAACGCAGGACATTTGGTGACTAAAGTGAGAGCCTATGATGTGGATATAGGATACAACGGCTGGTTATTATTTTCACTGCAGGAAGTGAGTGACCACAGTCTCTTTGCTTTGGACCGCTATACAGGACAAATAAGGACCCTTCGTCCATTCACAGAAACAGATGAGGCTGAACATAAACTGGTCATACTGGTCAAAGACAATGGAAATGTTTCCCTTTCAGCAACAGCAACTGTGATTATCAAACTTGTGGAGCCCAAAGAGGCTTTTGCTGCATCCGATGTTAAAAACACAGTAAAAGAAGAGGAAGAAAATAACGTTACATTTTATTTGATCATTACTTTGGGCTCAGTTTCATTTCTTTTCATTATCAGTATTATTATGCTGATTGTAATGCAGTGCTCCAAATCTACAGACTATTCCTCCAAGTACTTACAAGACACCAATTATGACGGTACGCTGTGTAACAGCATCCAGTACAGATCTGGAAATAAACAGTACATGTTAGTTGGACCCAGAATGAGTATCGGTTCTACTTTAGTTTCTGGGAGTAATGGAAGCACCTTAGTAATTCCAGATAGAAGAAGAAGAGCTTCTGGTGAGGTAAGAAAATCAGCTAGGTTGTGCTCTATTTTTTTTGTTTAGAACATGTAACTCTGGTAGTAGTTTTACCTTTCAGTTACTGGCTGTAGCTTTGTACTTATGTGAGGAGAAGTACAATATTACATTAATTTTTAGGTGGCTAATATATGAGTGACATAATTCTACACTGACATCTGATATCTCAAAATATTTACAGTGTACTTTTTTGTTTTTACGTTGAAATTTAGGGAATTTCCTTGAATTTTCAATTAATATTGGCTTTACAGCTGAGCAGTAAGCAGCCCTCATTTCGTCCCTGTCTTTCTCTTTTTTCCTTTTTGCTGTTTAGAGGTTGTTTGTCAATCTGTTCATTTGTCCACCTGATATTAGGTATTTCTATAGTGTTTGAGAGGGTGTAGGATTTATATAGAATTATCACTGTAACCAGCAGAAGAACTGATTAGATTTTGAAACTGATCTTAACAGAGTCCGGGTCACAGCAAAGTCAAATTTCTGATTTTTTTTTTCTTCCACCAGCTTCCTTCCTGTTTGAAGGAAATATTCAAGTATATTTAAGGTTATTGGAGGCATACAAATAAAAAATAAAAAGAAGGGCCAGATTTGTTGGTGGCAAAGACATCCCCCTATGCCATTGGAGTTCAGTTCTACTTTATTTTCTGTCTTTTAATTTCTGTTTTTGGCACTATCTTACTATAATATTCACTCTCTTTTCCTATCTTACTTCTCTTTTTCTTCTCTAACTTTCATTCACCTTTTCTCAGTTTCTTTATGTAATTTCTTTTTCCTTCCTTCTTTCTTTCCTTCCTTCCTTCTTTCCATCCATCTATCCATCATTCATCCATCTATCACAGCTCACTGCAAGAATTGTGCATTATATTCAGGAACTGTACATCTAGATTTAAAATGAATTTCACATACTCAGTTTGATCGAATTTTATATTCATTTATATACACAAGTGAATAGTATAAAAGTGCTGTTGACTGACCTCAAGAGCTACACTACACAAGAAAATAAATACAATAAGAACAATACACTTTGTTCAGAGATTATTTACAGATATATAATGTGCATTTTTGCTGGTAGCATGCTTATATATATATATATATATATATATATATATATATATATATATATATATATATATATATATATATATATATATATATATAATATTCAGAGTTGTATTCAGAGTTCATTTAGTCAGCTAGAAGTGCAGAGGTGAGTTTTTTTTATTATTTGGGTCAACTTAAATTTCATTACACAGAGCTTCATCTCTCACTGTCAGCTTACTTTAAAAGACAGAGCACATACATAGATTGCCACAAACCATACAGAGGGGTATACAATAATTCATAATTCACATATTCTATTTTATTGTGCAATTAATTTGCTATTTGAGTTGCCAAATTAATATGATAATGTCAATGTTTTAATTAATTTTATGTTAATTTGATACAGGTTGGTAAGCATTGCTGATGTATCAGTCTTGATGGCCTGATGATAGCCCATTCTTAAGTATGATGATGCATGCCTGAATTCTTTGGAAGCATTTCCCAGATGGCAGAAGGTCAAAAAGCTCAAAAAGGGTCAAACATCCTTGATAGCTGGTTGGGCATACATGTTGATGAACTTAGCTGTTTTTGGTCTGTATACTCTCCACTGTGAATCTGTAGAAGATGATGAGAAGTCTAGGGAACAGGTTTACTTTGTTTAGCTTTCTTTGGAAGTGGCAGTGCTAAGCCTTTTTCAGAAGGTGGCATGTGTTCATTGTCTGTGTAAGATCTTAATTGATGTGAACTCCCAGAAGTGTGAACAGCACTATTTCAACAGTAGTCTCCCTTGTACTCAGAGGTGTTCCTACTTTGTTATTTAAAAGAAAAAAAAAGAGCGCAGCTTTCACTGACGGCTTGATATGAATTTCGATCTCAGTGGCAGCCTCGAGGTGTCAGTACAAAACCATTTATGATTCCTGACGTCAAGCGTACACCCCACCCCTTCATTTCTCCTGTACGTTCAGGCAACTGCTTAAACGCTAAGCTTTCGACACATCGTTTCTTTGTTATAGTTTAATTGACCATTCTATTATCAACAGTGTTGTATAAGCAAACCTAATATCCATGGATTAGCCTTAATGCTTTGTAGATCGCTGTTGTGATAGCTGCAAAATGGAACAACTGGGACGTGCGATATGGCGGAAATCACACACGAGATTCTTCTTTGTGACAATTTTGCTGTTGTTTGAGAGAACGATTTGGGCGCAGATACAGTGGTCAATTTATGAAGAACAGAATGAAGGTACCCTGGTTGGGAATATCGCCAAGGATTTAGGTATCGACTACAGAATCCTAAAGGAGCGAGGATTACGCATGGTATCAGCCTCGGCAGAGTCGAGGTTCAGGGTAAATCAGGACGACGGAGGACTGTATGTGAACGGAAAAATAGACAGAGAAGAGGTCTGCGCGGGAGGCAGCTCTTGTTTGGAAAATTTAAAAATTGTTCTTGAAAATCCACTGGAGATTCATTATATATCAGTACATATTTTGGACATAAACGACAATGCTCCGAATTTCATTCAGAAAACAAAACATTTGGATATTGGAGAATCAGCCTTACCGGGGACACGATTTCAGCTGCAAGCCGCTCACGACCCTGATAGTGGAAGCCATTCTATTCAGAATTATAAATTGAGTCACAACGATCATTTTCGATTAGAAGTAAAAGATCGTGATGAAGACGGTAAAATTCCTATTCTGATATTGCAAAAGCAGTTAGACAGAGAAGCGGCGCAGAATATAAAATTGTTATTAACCGCTGTAGATGGTGGAAAACCACCAAGGTCTGGAACAACAGAAGTAATCATAAATGTGCTGGATATAAATGATAACGCACCGGTTTTTACTGAAGATGCCTATACTGTAATGCTACACGAAAACGTACCTATTGGCACAACAGTAATACAGCTGAACGCCACAGATTTGGATGACGGCTCAAATGGTGAGGTTGTTTATTCGATAAGTAATAATATAAACAAAAAATTACGCGAACTTTTTGAAATATCTCCGATGACTGGCGAAATCATTGTGATGGGAGTTTTAGATTTTGAAGTTAAAGACAAATATGAGATTGATATTCAAGCATCCGACAAAGGCTCTGTACCAATGACATCAGACAAGACAGTAACTATAAAGATTGTAGATGTAAATGACAACGCACCAGAGATAGAGGTAACATCATTTTCAAGTGCCATTCCAGAGGATTCCAGATCAGGGACTACAGTTGCTTTGATAAGTGTATCTGATTTAGACTCTGGGGTCAACGGAAAAGTTTCTTGTTCAGTACCTGAGGACATGCCTTTCAGGCTTTTTTCATCCTCACATGATAATGTTTACTCGTTAGTTACATCGTCAGCACTTGATAGGGAAATGGCATCTCAATATGATATTACATTATCTGCAACAGATGCAGGGAACCCACCATTGTCATCTATGAAGACTATAACTGTACAAGTATCAGATGTAAATGATAATAATCCAGTGTTTATTAGCTCCCCATACTCGTTTTATGTAATGGAAAACAATGCTCCAGGAACATCTTTATTTTCTGTATTTGCTTTTGATCAAGACTCAGATGAAAACGCAGTAATAAACTATCAGATATGGAGAGATAATCTTAAAGAGAACAAGTACACATCTTTTATCAATGTAAATTCTGAAAATGGCATCTTATACGCGCTCAAAAGTTTTGACTTTGAGACAGTAAAGACGTTCCAGTTCCACGTGCTCGCTACAGATTCTGGATCTCCGCCATTAAGCAGCAACGTCACAGTGAATGTGTTCATTCTGGATCAGAACGACAACGCTCCAGTGATCTTATATCCAGTCAGTGCTAACGGTTCTGCTGAAGGTGTGGAGGAAATTCCCCGCAATGTCAACGCAGGACATTTAGTGACTAAAGTGAGAGCCTATGACGCAGATATAGGATACAACGGCTGGTTATTATTTTCACTGCAGGAAGTGAGTGACCACAGTCTCTTTGGTTTGGACCGCTATACGGGACAAATAAGAACCCTTCGCTCATTCACAGAAACAGATGAGGCTGAACATAAACTAGTCATACTGGTCAAAGACAATGGAAACGTTTCACTTTCAGCAACAGCGACACTGATTATAAAAGTTGTGGAGCCGAAAGAGGCTTTTGCAACTTCTGACGTTAAAAACACAGTAAAAGAAGAGGAAGAAACTAATGTTACATTTTATTTGATCATTACATTGGGCTCGGTTTCGTTTCTTTTTATCATCAGTATCACCGTGTTGATTATAATGCAGTGCTCCAAATCTACAGACTATTCCTCCAAGTATTTGCAAGACACAAATTATGACGGGACACTGTGTCACAGCATCCAGTACAGATCCGGAGATAAACGCTACATGTTAGTAGGACCCAGAACTAGTATCGGTTCTACTCTAGTTCCAGGCAGTAATAGAAATACCCTTGTGATACCAGATCGCAGGAGGAGAACATCTGTTGAGGTAAGAAGACTTACTTACAAAGGCAATTCTTTGGTTTCTAGGGTGTGCCTTAGAAAAATACGCCACCTCTCCCTTTATAAGGAAATAGGCGATGTTAACTGACAGGCTACATGGGTAAAAAATTAATAGATTTTAATTGATTAGCATTATTTAAGCAGTCCCTGCTCCCAAAAACAAAGACACAATGGTAGTGTTTCTTAAACAGAAAAACAACAGTGTCTATAAAAAATACGAGTAGGCAGGGGTCAAAGCACTTAGCCGTGATTGTAAATTTTAAGCTTTGTCGGAATCACTCCTACAAAGAAATGAGCTTGGGCATTTTCTTGCAAATTGTTTGGCTGATGCAGAATCACTAAGGAAAAATGCAGGTGGAAGGCACGTGATAAATAAACGTACTTAAATGCAGCCTACCTTTTTTTTGTTCATATATTTTTGTGCAACAGAGAATTATTTGTGCCCCTCAATTTATTTAGTTATGAATGTCGTTTAATTTTCATTTTATTATTTATTGAATCGTTTAATATTTATTTTGTGGTTTCGTTTTTGTTTTGAGGAACTCGTGTTATTTAACATTTTTCTAAAATATGCAACACAACGTCCCCAATAGTGGGCGTGTGAAAAGACTTTTAATACACCATAACCAAAGCTATGTAAACGTCATAGAACCGTCCATCAGTGAGTAGAAAGATCGGCGAGCAGATTTTGCCCGCTGAGCATACATTCTCTAAAAACTTGCGCTAGACTTTTTGGTTCTTAGCAAAGCAATCGAAACATTCAGGGAAAAGGTCTGGGGGAAGTTTGTGAATTGTTTAACATCGCTTTTTATCAGCTTTCACACCTAGATAGTACAAAATATGAATGCAGTTAATTTAGAGAAATATTCACATAAGATTTGCGGGGTTAAAATGAATAAGCTCCGATTGAATAACTCGGTCAAAATCGCTGACAGAAAAGTACTAAGGGCTGCTAGTCGCTGCCCAGGGTACTAGCAATGATCACGTTATGACTTTGAACTGAGCGTGACACTGTGTTATTTACTGTCTCAAATATTTATAGTTAGTTCGTTAATAGTTAGGTATTTAGTTAGTTATTTTAAGGCATGTTCTATACAATCCTGTCCAGTTGCAAACGACAAAGGCTACACCATTAAAATGTTTGCCATCAATTTCTTCCTTCTAAAAATTCTCAATGAAAAATTCTCAAAAATTATCATTATACTTTTAATTCGCGAGGTGTCAGCAGACAACTAGAAGAAGGTTGGTGACGTAAATATAACACGGTTGTTGTGCCCGCCCATTCAGTGGCCTCGTATATTTGCTAAATATGAGACGGAATAAAGAGAGACTGTGATTTAGTCTTACAGTACTTCACAGTCTGGTATAGAGGATATTATGGACAAATCTTCATTAAGACGGATTCATTTGTGGTGATTTTCATGTGGACTTGTTGTAAACGTTCAAAATGGAACAAAGGAAAGGCGCTTCATGGCGAAGGATACATGTAAGACTTGCCTTCATGGTTGTATCGTTGCTGTTTGGAAGAGCGGTATGGGCACAGATACGGTATTCTGTCTCTGAAGAGCAGAAGGATGGCACCGTGATTGGAAATATTGCAAAGGATTTAGGAATTGATGCAAGAAGCTTAAGAGAGAGAGGATTCCGCATCGTGTCATCCTCAGGGGAGTCACTGTTTAAGGTAAATCAGAATGACGGAGCGTTGTATGTTAGTGGAAACTTAGACAGAGAGACGGTGTGTGAGAAAAGCACATCGTGCACGATCATTCTCAAAATCGCCATGGAAAATCCACTGGAGATCCATTATGTGACTGTAGAGATTATAGACGTGAATGATCATGCTCCTGTTTTTACTGAAAAAGAAACGCTCTTAGAGATATGGGAGTCGGCGTTGCCCGGAACCCGTTTTCAGCTTCAGCCAGCACGCGACTCTGACAGCGGATCAAACTCTATTCAAACGTATAAACTCAGCCAGAACGATCATTTCCGACTCGAAGTCAAAGATCGTGATGAAGACGGCAAAATTCCGATTCTGATATTACAGAAGCAGTTAGACAGAGAAGCTGCGCAGAATATCAAATTGTTATTAACCGCTGTAGATGGTGGAAAACCACCAAGATCTGGAACAACGGAAGTAATCATAAATGTGCTGGATATAAATGATAACGCACCTGTTTTCAGTGAAGATGCCTATTCTGTGATGCTGCACGAAAACGCGCCTATAGGCACAACAGTAATACAGCTGAATGCCACAGATTTGGACGACGGCTCAAATGGCGAGATTGTTTATTCCATTGGCAATAATGTAAATAATAAATTACGCGAACTTTTTGAAATATCTCCGATCACTGGTGAAATCATTGTGAAGGGAGTTTTAGATTTTGAAGTTAAAGACAAATATGAGATTGATATTCAAGCATCCGACAAAGGGCTTGCACCAATGATATCAGACAAGACAGTAACTATAAAGATTGTAGATGTAAATGACAATGCGCCAGAGATAGAGGTAACATCATTTTCAAGTGCCATTCCAGAAGATTCCAGATCAGGGACTACAGTTGCTTTGATAAGTGTATCTGATTTAGACTCTGGAGTAAATGGAAAAGTTTCTTGTTCAGTACCTGAGGACATGCCTTTCAGCCTATTTTCATCCTCACATGATAATGTTTACTCATTAGTTACATCGTCAGCACTTGATAGGGAAATGGCATCTCAATATGACATTACATTATCTGCAACAGATGCAGGGAACCCACCATTGTCATCTATGAAGACTATAACTGTACAAGTATCAGATGTAAATGATAATAATCCAGTGTTTATTAGTTCCCCATATACGTTTTATGTAATGGAAAACAATACTCCAGGAACATCTTTATTTTCTGTATTTGCTTTTGATCGAGACTCAGATGAAAACGCAGTAATCAGCTATCAGATATGGAGAGATAATCTTAAAGAGAACAAGTACACTTCTTTTATCAATGTAAATTCTGAAAATGGTGCCATTTATGGATTAAAAAGTTTTGACTTTGAGACAGTAAAGATGATCCAGTTCCACGTGCTCGCTACAGATTCTGGATCTCCGCCACTAAGCAGCAACGTCACAGTGAACGTGTTCATTCTGGATCAGAACGACAATGTTCCAGTGATCTTATATCCAGTCAGTGCTAACGGTTCTGCTGAAGGTGTGGAGGAGATTCCCCGCAATGCCAACGCAGGACATTTAGTGACTAAAGTGAGAGCCTATGACGCGGATGTAGGATACAATGGCTGGTTATTATTTTCACTGCAGGAAGTGAGTGACCACAGTCTCTTTGGTTTGGACCGCTATACAGGACAGATAAGGACCCTTCGCTCATTCACAGAAACAGATGAGGCTGAACATAAACTAGTCATACTGGTCAAAGACAATGGAAATGTTTCCCTTTCAGCAACAGCGACACTGATTATAAAAGTTGTGGAGCCGAAAGAGGCGTTTGCAACTTCTGACGTTAAAAACTCAGTAAAAGAAGAGGAAGAAACTAACGTTACATTTTATTTGATCATTACATTGGGATCGGTTTCGTTTCTTTTTATCATCAGTATCACCGTGCTAATTGTAATGCAGTGCTCCAAATCTACAGACTATTCCTCCAAGTATTTGCAAGATACACATTATGATGGGACACTGTGTCACAGCATCCAGTACAGATCCGGAGATAAACGCTACATGTTAGTAGGACCCAGATCAAGTATCGGTTCTACTCTAGTTCCAGGCAGTAATAGAAATACCCTTGTGATACCAGATCGGAGGCGGAGAACTTCTGGTGAGGTAAGAAGGACTTATTTAAAAGGGCAATTCCAGACTTTACCCATTACATTAAGTTAAATCCAAACGATGTGCAAACAATGGGAAATTAATCTGCTTCTGCAGCTGAACGCAAAAGGGTACGGTCACTTCTGTGTGCCCCTGTAAATTCGTTATATTTTACTCACAACCATTGTGCGTGGTTATACCATCAGTATATAGTGTTTGCAATTTAAAAATCAGCCATCCTATTCAAACCAGCAGAAAGTGCCCCAAACGCCAAGAAGAGATGAAAACTCTCACTCTAACCATTTAAAAGTAGCATAATGATACAGCAGTGCTTATATATCCTGTAGTTATTGCTTTAGTCCATTTGCCATGATTGGCCAAATGGATGTGATTGGGTGTTATTGAAAGTTTGAAATTTTGTATTGTTTGTATGTATGCATGTATGTAGGTATGTATGTATGCGTGTGTGTATGTTATAGCTGTTTTTTATGTAAATTCCATCCCATTCATTTTAACGTATCAGATTAATCTCATGAATGACCTGGTCAACATCTGTTGAGGCAGGATCAGGTCTGTAAGGGCATGAAAACATGCAGCCACTGAGGCTGCTGACAGAATAGTGCCACGGGGCATTCGTCGCTGTCCAAGGTACTAGTTCTCGGCGTGACATTTTTGTTACTATTCGTTACTCTCTTACAGATTTTTTAAAAAATAATTTATCTGTTTGCTTGGTGTTAGGTAATTTATTTAGGTGGTAAGTAATTGAGTTTGGTATTTTGTTGTGGATTCTACCAAGTCCTGTCCGATTCAAATAAAAAAACGGCTAAACGGCTGAAAAACTTAATTGCTATGCCTACATTGTCTTGCAT
This sequence comes from Ictalurus punctatus, assembly GCF_001660625.3. NCBI lineage: Eukaryota > Metazoa > Chordata > Actinopteri > Siluriformes > Ictaluridae > Ictalurus > Ictalurus punctatus. The sequence continues at coordinate 9,109,079 of NC_030429.2, forward strand.
GTAAACACTGTAATTGCAATAAACATTTAATTCGCAAGGTGTCAGTATAGAACTGGAAGACGGTTCATGACGTAAAAATAAAATGCTTGTTGTGCCCGCCCTTTCAGTGACCACGGATATTTGCTAAATATCACGTAGAATGAAGTGAGAACATGCGTTAGTTTTAGGGCACTTTGTAGCCTAGTATAGAGGATATTGTGGTCGTACGCAGGATCAATTAACATTCGTTTGTCGTGATTTTTATGTGGACGTGTTGTAACCGCTCGAAATGGAACAAAGGAGAGGCGCTTCATGGCGAAGGATACATGTAAGACTTACATTCATGGTTGTATCGTTGCTGTTTGGAAGAGCGGTATGGGCACAGATACGGTATTCTGTCTCTGAAGAGCAGAAGGATGGCACCGTGGTTGGAAATATTGCAAAGGATCTAGGAATTGATGCAAGAAGCTTAAGAGACAGAGGATTCCGCATCGTGTCATCCTCAGGGGAGTCACTGTTTAAGGTAAATCAGGATGACGGAGCGTTGTATGTTAGTGGAAACTTAGACAGAGAGACGGTGTGCGAGAAAAGCACATCGTGCACGATCATTCTCAAAATCGCCATGGAAAATCCACTGGAGATCCATTATGTGACTGTAGAGATTATAGACGTGAATGATCATGCTCCTGTTTTTACTGAAAAAGAAACGCTCTTAGAGATATGGGAGTCGGCGCTACCCGGAACGCGTTTTCAGCTTCAACAAGCCCACGACTCTGACAGCGGATCAAATTCTATTCAAACGTATAAACTCAGCCAGAACGATCATTTCCGACTCGAAGTCAAAGATCGTGGAGAAGGTGGTAAAATTCCCGTTCTGGTCTTACAGAAGCCTATAGACAGAGAGGTAATGCAAAGCATGAACATGTTACTAACTGCTGTCGACGGTGGAAGACCCTCCAAATCTGGAACAATGGACGTAACTGTTCGTGTGTTGGATGTAAATGATAACATGCCAGTTTTTACCAAGGACATTTATTCTGCTCAGCTAAATGAAAACACACCTATAGGTACCACTGTCATACGAGTGAATGCCACAGATTTAGATGATGGCTCAAATGGAGATGTTGTTTATGCGTTTTCTAATAGTGTTCACAGTAACTTGCGAAAAATGTTTAATATAGATTCAATCACCGGAGAAATTGTTGTGAAAGGGCACATTGATTTTGAAGCAACGAGTGCTTATGAAATTGATATAACAGCATCAGACAAAGGTACTGTACCACTGACAACAGATAAAAGTGTGATTATAAAAATAGTCGATGTCAATGACAATGCGCCGGAAATAGAGTTGACATCACTTTCAAGCTCTGTTTCAGAAGATTCCAGACCAGGCACTACAGTTGCTTTGATAAGCGTGACTGATTTAGACTCTGGAATTAACGGAAAAGTTTTCTGTTCGGTTCCTGAAGATATACCATTTAAATTAATGCCGTCTTCACAGGACAATATTTATTCATTAGTTACTACATCATCCGTTGACAGAGAGAAGCAGTACGTGTATGACATTACATTAGTTGCAAAAGATGCAGGAGAACCGTGTTTATCATCGGTGAAAACTTTAACAATCTTGGTATCAGATGTAAACGATAATAATCCAGAGTTTTCTCTCTCCCCTTACACATTTTACGTTATGGAAAATAATATTCCAGGCATGTCGACATTCTGTATTTCGGCTTCTGACAGAGACACAAATGAAAACGCAGTAGTCACATATGAAATACTGAGAGAAAATGGCGATGATAATAAACAAATGTTTATGAATATAAATGCGGAAAATGGGTGTATTTACGCGTTAAAAACATTCGACTTTGAAAGTGTAAAAACGTTCCAGTTCCACGTGCTCGCTACAGATTCTGGAACTCCGTCACTAAGCAGCAACGTCACAGTGAATGTGTTCATTCTGGATCAGAACGACAACGCTCCAGTGATCTTATATCCAGTCAGTGCTAACGGTTCTGCTGAAGGTGTGGAGGAGATTCCCCGCAATGTCAACGCAGGACATTTGGTGACTAAAGTGAGAGCCTATGACGCGGATATAGGATACAACGGATGGTTATTATTTTCACTGCAGGAAGTGAGTGACCACAGTCTCTTTGCTTTGGACCGCTATACAGGACAGATAAGGACCCTTCGCTCATTCACAGAAACAGATGAGGCTGAACATAAACTGGTCATATTGGTCAAAGACAATGGAAACGTTTCACTTTCAGCAACAGCGACTGTGATCATTAAACTTGTTGAACCCAAAGAGACTTTTGCTGCGGCCGATGTTAAAAACGTAGTAAAAGAAGAGAAAGGAAACGACGTGACATTTTATTTGATCATTACCTTGGGATCGGTTTCATTTCTTTTCATCATAAGTATCATTGTGCTGATTGTAATGCAGTGCTCCAAATCTACAGACTATTCCTCCAAATATTTACAAGATACAAATTACGACGGGACACTGTGTCACAGTATCCAGTACAGATCCGGAGATAAACGCTACATGTTAGTAGGACCCAGAACTAGTATCGGTTCTACTCTAGTTCCAGGCAGTAATGCGAATACTCTAGTGATACAAGATCGCAGGAGAAGAACTTCTGGTGAGGTAAGCTGTAGCCTCATAAATTACAACTGTAAGTTCATTTTAAACAGTTAAAATGCTTGCATTACTATGGTGACTGTGGGAATACTTTCTAACACTACTTTTTCATTCGTTTTAATACGTTAAATGTGCGTAATGATATTGCACAACATTATTTTTGACCTAGTTTTTAATTGTCGTCCTCTTTTGAGTTTTGTTAGAAACTTTATTAAATGCATTGTGGGAAAACGCGCACCGAATAACGCTGCTCACAAAATTTCTGCTGAAACTTTACTTAAAAAGTTCCAAACAGCAGTTTTTTCGGGAATTGTTTCTCAGCTGTATTAACCAACGAACACCGTTTACGGTGATCATTGAATTGGCTCCATCGTTTTCTTGCAGTGAGGTATGAAATCGCACGGTGTCAGTGTAATCTAAACGAAAGCACTTCATGGGCTTGGCCTCTTAGTTGGTTATTTGGACCGCCTCATCCGTTGGTAATATTTTTTTCTAGTATCCTGCACCTCGCGGTCCATGAGGATTACTTTCACACATTCCATATCTGATCACTGCGTTGGTTCAGCCAGATTTACTTAAGAACAGCATTATGGGTACACACTCTGTGGATTGTGTCAGTTAACGTGGTCGGAAAGTGCACTAATTTTCTTTCAAAATGGAACAAAAGGGATCCGCATCATGGCGACTGAACCTGGTACTTTTTGCACTGTCGCTGCTATTTTGGAGAGTATCACTGGCGCAGATAAGATATTCCGTATTAGAAGAGCAGAAAAACGGCGTTCTGGTTGGAAATATTGCGAAGGATTTGGGTCTTGATCCCAGAAGTTTAAAGGAGCGAAGATTTCGTGTCGTATCTACTACAGGAGAGTCTCTATTCAATCTAAACCAGGATGATGGCGTCTTGTATACTACAGGAAAACTAGACAGGGAGGAGGTATGCGAGAGAAGCAGCTCATGCTTGATTAATCTAAAAATCGCGCTTGAAAATCCTATTGAAATTCATTACGTAGAGGTTGAGGTTGTGGACATAAACGATCATGCTCCGATTTTTCCTGAAATAGAAAAACGTTTGGAGATCTCCGAAAACGCAGTGTCTGGTTCACGCTTTCAGATACAAGCAGCACGCGACCCAGACAGCGGGACGAATTCTGTGCAAATGTATAAAATCAGTCATAACGAACATTTTCGAATCGAGGTTAAAGACAGAGGATCGGATCGAAAGATGCCCTTTCTAATTTTACAAAAATCGTTAGACAGGGAAACTAGTCCTATTCATAAGCTCCTCCTCACAGCGCTGGACGGCGGAAAATCGCCCAAATCGGGGACTATGGAGATAATAATCGATGTCCTAGATGTAAATGACAACATCCCGGTTTTTACAAAAGACTCGTATTCTGTGAAACTTAGCGAAAACGTGCCCATAGGCACAACGATAGCGCAGGTCAATGCAAGTGATCTAGATGATGGTGTAAATGGTGAAGTGTTTTTCATTTTTGGCCACGATGTAGACAGTGATTTGCGCAAACTTTTTGATCTGGATCCAGTCACAGGCGAAATAGTTGTAAAAGGTCAAATCGATTTTGAGCAAAAAGACCACTATGAAATCGATATTCAAGCGTCGGACAAAGCACTTGCACCACTGACAGCCGATAAAAGCATTTTAATAGAAATTGTTGACGTAAATGATAATGCGCCGGAAATTGAAGTGACGTCATTTTCGAGCACAGTACCAGAGGATTCTAAGTTGGGGACCACAGTAGCATTAATCAGTGTCAGTGATTTAGATTCTGGTTTAAATGGAAAAGTGTCCTGTTCTGTACTTGAAGAAATACCTTTCAGGTTAATGCAGACGTCACAGCATAATATTTATTCATTGACTACTGCGTCATTACTTGACAGAGAGAAAATATCACAGTATGACATTACATTAGTAGCCCAAGATGCAGGTCCACCAGTATTATCATCGTTTAAATCTATCACTGTCCAATTATCTGATGTAAATGATAATAGCCCAGAGTTTCCCCTCAACCCACACATGTTCTATGTGACTGAAAATAATGTCCCTGGCATGTCCATGTTCTCTGTATCAGCTAGTGACCGTGATTTAGATGAAAATGCCATGATTACCTTCCAGATTTGGAGAGATACTACTGAGCAAAACAAGTATACATCCTTCCTAAACATAAACCCTGAAAATGGAGAGATATACGCACTGAAAAGCTTTGATTTTGAAACAGTTAAAACATTCCACTTCCATGTTGTTGCTACAGATTCTGGAAATCCATCATTGAGCAGTAATGTTACAGTGAACGTGTTCATTCTGGATCAGAACGACAACGTTCCAGTGATCTTATATCCAGTCAGTGCTAACGGTTCTGCTGAAGGTGTGGAGGAGATTCCCCGCAATGTCAACGCAGGACATTTGGTGACTAAAGTGAGAGCCTATGATGCGGATATAGGATACAACGGCTGGTTATTATTTTCACTGCAGGAAGTGAGTGACCACAGTCTCTTTGCCTTGGACCGCTATACAGGACAGATAAGGACCCTTCGCTCATTCACAGAAACAGATGAGGCTGAACATAAACTAGTCATATTGGTCAAAGACAATGGAAACGTTTCACTTTCAGCAACAGTGACTGTGATTATCAAACTTGTGGAGCCAAAAGAGCCTTTTGCTGTGTCCGATGTCAAAAATGCAGTAAAAGATGAGGGGGATAATAATATTACATTTTATTTGATTATCACTCTAGGTTCAGTTTCAGTACTTTTCATCATCAGTATCATTGTGTTAATAGCAATGCAGTGTTCCAAATCTGCAGAGTATTCCTCCAAGTATTTACAAGATACAGCTTATGATGGGACACTGTGTCACAGCATCCAATACAGATCCGGTGATAAACGGTACACGTTAGTTGGTTCCAGAATGAGTATCGGTTCTACTATAGTTCCAGGCAGCAATGGGAATACTCTTGTGGTACAAGATCGCAGGAGGAGAACTTCTAGAGAGGTAAAGTATTGCTCATTCTAGGCCTGATGTGGATTTTTTGTATTTAGCATAAAATATACAATATAGATTCTAGTTATGAACTCATTAAATCATTTAAGCCTTATTTTAAGTAATGATCATGACACTGGATTTAATAAGAAGGAAATAAAATGCTTTAAGCTGTAATCCTAACTTTCAGCATTTCTAACTTACGATAGTTGTATGAACTCTCATTTATTTGCAGATGTGAAATATTGATTGGTGCTTGGTAGAATTTTCTATCAGTTTGTTGTGGTCAGTACGTAGTACAGTAGTTCTTTATTAGGGAGTTTTAATCACACTCAGTTAAATGCATTGAAGCACTCACTTTCCCTTGCTCTTTCTTTATTACTCTTTCTATTTAGCCAGTAGGAAAACGGAATGGCTATTAGATTACAGTATTTGAAATATTTCAGGCAAGGACTAATGTCATCTTTTGTTATATTTGTGAACTCATTCTCTTTGCTTTATTGTAATTTATTTATCTTATTCCGTGTGTCCCATCTATTAAGCTGTTTTTTTTATTCTTGCTTGCTCAGCTCTTTGCTGCCTGAAAGACAGACACTTAGACACATACACAGCCCAGTAAATTAACAGTGTAGTATTAGGAAGGCATATGATTTCATAAATAATTGTAAGAATTATGCCTTTGCATCTAGGCCCTACCGTTCTTGCCAGCTTACAAGCTATTCTGCTAATTGGTCTTTTTGGTAATTGTTCTGTTTCAAAAAAGAGTTATAATTTAGTTGTAATTTACTGCTTCTTTCTTTAAAATAGTAGGTTACATTGCACTTTTCAATGATTGCAGACCGACAAAGAAATCGTGGGGGGAAACAGGGTAAGATTTTTAAAGAAACTACATTCAAGTTCTAACTTATTTTTAAAATAAGTGACTGTATTTTCAGGAAAGAATGACCATTTTATTTCATATGTGAATAACAACGAACACATAGGCAATGTTTTATGTGCCATTTTAAACATTTATTTAATAGTTATTTGAATGTAATGAAAAAGCAACAAAATATTTTAATAATTTTTTAAAGTAGACTTTAAGCTTAATATATAGTTAATGCTACAAAGGGTTTATTTATTTTTATAATACATAAATTAATAATAATGTTTTGTAAAAAGATATGATGTGCGTTGCTGATCTGTGCATACAGAAAATTTTTGTTCAATCGGGCTTATTTAATACTATTCAGTTACTCAGTTAGCATCATCTGACTCAACTGGTTCAAATCATTGCCTTTACTTTCTGTCTTTAGAAAAAGTTTATTTATTATTTGTTATTATTACTTAGAGCTTATGTACTGTCTGTGCAAAGTTTCACCTGTTCTCCCAGTGTTTGGCTGGGTTTCCTCTGGATTGTCTGGTTTCCTGTCATTATCAAAAACATGCAGATAGGTGGGCTGATTATGCTAAACTGCTAAATTGAATGAGTGTGTGAGTGAGTGTGTGCTTGGTGCCCTGTGATGGGCAGGTATCTCATCCAAGTCACTTCTCAATCTTTGCACCTAATGTTACCAGGATTGGCTCAGAATACACCCAACCCTGACTGGTTACTGAAGGTGAATGAATGAATGAATATTTAAAGTAAAAATCTCAGAACAGTTTAAGGTATAAATTGGTATTGATGCTGTATAAGAAATATTGCCATAAAACATTCATAGATTCTGATAAAAAAAAAAAAAAAGATGTTAGAGATATTTATGTCTGGAATAGCAGTGCTCAATCTGTCTTTTAACTGTGTATAAGAGGTATACATACCTCTCTCTCTCTCTCTCTCTCTCTCTCTCTCTCTCTCTCTCTCTCTCTCACACACACACACACACACACACACACACACACACACACCTCTTTTTCTCTCCCGTTGACTCACTCCCTGCTCAGCCTCACATCTCCATTGTTCTCTTTCCTCCCTGTTTGCAGTTCTCCCTCCTTTGGTGTTTTTTTTTACAAGCCTTTAATTAAGTGAAAGTATTAATAAAAGGGATCTGTTTGAAAGTAGAATGTTATGCTGACTGCAGTCAAGCTGTGCTGAGAGCTTTATCCAGTGTGTGGCTCAGCACTATTTGTATTCCTGCTACTGCATTGTCCATGGTCAGGAAACTCCATTGCTGCTGCAGTATCAGAATTCTCACCTCTTTAAGGTTACGGTCTGCTGCGTTGAATTGGTTGCTCTGGTAACCAAACCTCATAGCCTGTATGCTTTTATATAAACTGAAGAGAGACAAAACATGAAACCACTCTGGGCTGGATTTACAAAGGAATTTTGTTCTGTTTTATGGAGTATTAAACTCTACTCTGTTTGAATGATATTGTACAGTCGATAACATGCAGATTATACTGTATTTTGTGTACATAACGACACACAAACTGTGCTTCTTTTCAACATATACATGCATTTAAGGATCGTGCAAAGAATGAGATCTCTGCACTGGAAATGAGGCTGATTATATATTTTCCTTTCATGGTTGTTTTTTCTGCTACTGCAGAATTTGCTAATATTATTGCTCTGTATTTGTATGATTAACAAAGAGTTTGCTGATAACCGTATTCTATAACAATTAGTGTGTCTGAAATGTAGCAAAAACTGTCTTCTTGGGCAGTATTCATGAGCAGTAAGTCATTCGGTCATGATTGTTTATAGCACTGTCTACCGAGATAGTTGTGTTCTGGCATGGGCACAAAATGTGTCACTATTTAAACAAATTAAACACAAGCAGGCAGTGGATACAAATGCACGAAGGATTTATTAACTCAAAGAAGCATGAGTAAACACACTATGGAAAACAAACATAATGTATTGGTATGCAAGGCAAATAAGCAATTATACTAAACACGATATTAAAACAACTGAACCAATGAAGATGAAACAGAAAGAAAGAAACACATTGAATCTGAAGCAGAGAAGTTACAAAATGTGCTCAGGTCATTGGTTGGAAAACACAAGTGTAATAAGTATAGGTCATGGTTGACGTGTAAAACAGTGTGTAGGAATGGGCTGAAAGTGAGCAGCTGGTCAGTGTCCGTGGTGCTGAACTGATGAAAGCATGGATGACCACATTGACATATGTGAGTGGGCTCGGTGATGTACTTGATAAGGCCTTACATCATAATGAGCGTTAAGTAACATAATATTAAAATTTAGAACAGATGTCAAGACAAAAGAAAAGATTTATTTTCTGTATTATGATTTAATACTATATATGTGCTGTGGGCAACATAGTGCTGCATCTGGTAGTGTTACTGTTTCACTGGTCTAGGTTGAATTTGGTCTCTGGCTGAGCTTAGGTTTATGTCTGTGTGGTGTTCCTGTGCATACTGTCCTGTGCCCATGTCGGTGTCTTCCTGGTTGTCTTGTTTCCTTGCATGCAAAAAGGATTCCAATAAGTGTACTGGCTGTGCTAAATTACTCCTAGGTGTGAATGTGTGTGTGTGATTGTGTGTGCATGGTTCCTTGGTTCCTAGGTGAGACTGGTGTCTCATTTAGTGTCTATCACTGCCTTGTGCCAAGTGTTCCCGAGATAAGCTCCAGATCCACAGTGACCCAAATAAGGATAAAGTGGTTACTAAGGATTGATTGACTTAATTACTACATGTTATGAAAGGAAATGTTCCCTACATTCAGGCCCACTATGATATCAATATTTTAGCACTTTGATTTTGAAAATGTGAAGTAAATTCTTATGTTTGTTAAGTTGCTTCAGCATCTATTATAATACAATCATTAATGCTTTTGTTCCAATAATAGTTTAAATAGTCAATTAGAGTCAATTAGGTCCATTCCATTAGGCCCATCATTGAATCAGGTCTGTGACCTTGATATACTGTAAGCAATTTCATTATTTAAAATGGGACTTGTGGTTTAAGATTCACAAGTGTGGCATGGAATTAGTTTTAAGCTTTGATGAGTATCTGACCTGCTGTAGGTCAGGTCAGTGCTCTGGTGACTCAAGTCTGTAGTGGGTAATGTCAGTTCTGTTTTTGTCCCAGTACTTCTTTTATCTGCAACTAACGTCAAGGGTATCCCTGTTTCTTACATGATTCATGAACCCAGACACCCCCCCTCCCCAACCACTCCAGAGGCTTCCTTCTGGGAGGACAGCCATGAAGACCAATTTGATGCAGTGTGCAGCGTATGGTCTGAGCACTGACATGCTGACCCCCCCCACCCCTTCAACCTCTGCAGCAATGCTGGCAGCACTTATATGTCTATTTCCAAAAGACAGCCTCTTGATAAGACGCTGAGCACATGCACTCAACTTCTTTGGTCAACCATGGCGAGCCCTGTTCTGAGTGGAACCTGTCCTGTTAAACTGCTGTATGGTCTTGGCCACCATGCTGCAGCTCAGTATCAGGGTCTTGGCCATCTTTTATAGCCTAGGCCATCTTTATGTAGAGCAACAATTCTTTTTTTCAGATCCTCAGAGGTTCTTTGCCATGAGGTGCATTGTTGAACTTCCAGTGACCAGTATGAGGGAGTGTGAGAGCGATGACACCAAATTTAACACACCTGCTCCCCATTCACACCTGAGACCTTGTAACACTAACAAGTCACATGACACCGGGGAGGGAAAAGGGCTAATTGGTCCCAATTTGCACATTTTCACTTATGGGTGTACTCACTTTTGTTGCCAGCGGTTTAGACATTAATGGCTGTGTGTTGAGTTATTTTGAGGGGACAGCAAATTTACACTGTTACACAAGCTGTACACTCACTACTTTACATTGTAGCAAAGTGTCATTTCTTCAGTGTTGTCACATGAAAAGATATCATCAAATATTTACAAAAATGTGAGGGGTGTACTCACTTTTGTGAGATACTGTATATCAAAGTAAACATTCCTGAGATGTAATTATGTGATTCAAGGCGTCTGTTGAAAATCTTACACCCACCCAGAATTTTGTACACACAAAGACTGACATATTGTATTTACATTTTAAGATACACTTTTTTGCATTATCATCTCAATAATGCTAAATCAAATTGAATCATATTTTGTTTTTGCAACTCTTCAATAAAAGAAAGAACTAGGTTTAAACTAAGCATAAATCCCACCATTTCAAATCAGAGTAGCCTCACTGACATAGCAAAAAGCAATAAATAAATAGATAACAGCATATTTTAGAATTTAATAACATGAGACTATGGTAGTAATAGAGAAACTAAAATGGAGAATATCAATATGACTTTCAGGACAGCAGACAAGATTAGATGAAGTTATGGAAGTGTGAATATGGTGTGGGATGTAGCATGCAGAGAGAGAGAGAGATAGGCAGGAAGTTAGTATGTAGACACAGATTGGGTTGGCGGGAAAGGCTGTGACTCATCTGTGCGTAATCATTTGAATTTGTGTGTGTAGGTGTGTGTGCGTGTGTGTGTGTGTGTGTGTGTGTGTGTGTGTGTGTGTTTGAGAAGGAGGCTATTGGAATAGTCTGCAAACCAACAGGAGGTAGAAGCTATTTTAAACAAAATTTCAAAACCATACCCAAGAGCAGACTCTTGCCAATATCTTTCTCCATCTCTCTCTCTCTCTCTCGCTCTCTCTCTCTCTCTCTCTCTCTCTCTCTCTCTCTCTCTCTGTGTGTGTGTGTGTGTGTGTGTGTGTGTGTTTGAGAAGCAGGCTATGTAACTGGAACAGCCTGCAAGCCAGCTGGAGGTAGAAGCTATTTTAAACAAAATTTCAAAACCAAACAGCAGTATTACTCTGACTCTTGCCAACATCTCTGTCTCTCTCTCTCTCTCTCTCTCTGTGCATGCGCAGTGGAGGAGTGAATGTGGTGTGTGTAGCGCGTGAGAGCAGTTTGGCGTCTCGCCAAAAGTTTTCTGCAAGTTTTTTTTTTTTTGCTTTTGCTTTTCTTTCATTTAATTATTGAATGTTTAAGTTATGTGAGTATCAGTGACCAGTAAATGTTGAGAGAGGGTGAGCGTGAGCAAGACGCCATGGCTTCTAAGGCCGGAGGGGAGACGCTGTCTCTCCGCCATGGCGTCAGGTGTGTGCCGGAGTATGGAGAACAGGTGGAGGAGGTTCTGCTAGCGGTGGGAGAGCAGGTCGGTGCGAGAACATCTACTCTGCCTCCCGAATGAACAAAGCTGTGGTAGTTTTCCTGAAAAAAGAAAGATTCGCCAATACGCTAATCGAAAAAGGAATATGGCTGAAAGGTGTTATGCTATATGTTACCCCTCTATCTGCCCCTGCAACACGGGTCACTATTTCTAATGTGCCCCCCACAATAAAAATGAGCTGATAATGAAGGAGCTGGCCCGCTTCGGAAAGTTCGCCAGCCCCATGAAGGATGTTCTGCTCGGCTGCAAAAACTCTTCGGTGAAATACGTCCTGTTTTTCTGCAGACATGTTTACATGTTTATAAACAACCAAGACCAAACACTGGACATAAATTTCAAGTGCAAAGATGGCGACAGCAGCTACACCGTCGTTGCCACCACCAAAACCCTGAGGTGTTTTGTGTGTGGGGAAATCAGGCATAAACGGCTGAGCTGCCCACACAGAGCTGTGCAGCCGGGGAGCTCTGGGGGTGACACGGCCGGGGTACAGCAGCAGCAGCATGGAGACAGCCAGCGGGGGAACATCGGAGAACCGGAGCCTGGAGCATATGGGGCAATGACACACCAAGGTTACAACTGGAAGAGGTCAGTGAGGAACATAACACCACCACCACTGAAACAAACGCAGCACCCAGTAATAGCACTGACACCGTGCCGATACTAGCACTAAAACTAACACCGCAGACAAGATTAATAGAGAACCCTATACTGCTATCGGCATCAGAGCCAGTGACTCCGCACAACAACAGCAAACAACAAAGGTGAGCTGAAAACAACAGGAGAGAAGATGGACAAGGTGAAGGAATCGTCCAAACAGCCACAGTACAGTGTTGTGATTCAGGAGGATTAGGCCCAGAGTGCAGCGCAGGAGCTAGAAGAGAAGAACCAAACACAGATGACGAGGAGGAGGAAGAGTTCACCCTAGATCAGCTAACTACTTTTAATTTTTCCAAACAGCCACAACACAGTGTTGTGATGCAGGAGAACCAGGGCCCAGAGTGCAGCGCAGGAGCCACAGGAGGAGAACCGATCACAGACATGGAGGAGGAAGAACTCAGATCAGCCATATACTTTTGATATTTCAGGACAGCCGGGGCAGCTTTATACCGCAGAACAGCTTAGCTGGTTCTTAGAACTTACCAAAGGACAATGTAACATCTCACTAACAAAGTACTTCCCGGACAAAAAAAAAATCATAATATCTGCTCAACTTGCAACAAAAAGAGGAAATCTGAACATACTTTCACCACGGAGACATTTCAGACTGAGAAAATGGACATCAGTTGCAAGAAAATCTCTAGTATAAACAGCACTGTACAATTTCACACATATACGGATAATGGACTTATAGTAAGACTGAAGGGATTTGGGGATCCTGGGTGGAGGGTGTGGGTGGGGGGTCTGATGGGATTCTTTTTAAAAATGTAAAAATGTAAATATAATATGCCAAACTGATGCATTAAAAGCGTCTTAAAAAAGTAAAAAATAATAATAATAATAAAAAAAAGTCTCTCTCTCTCTCTACCTCTCTCTCTCTCTCTGTGAATGACTGTGTGTGTGTGTGTGTGTGTGTGTGTGTGTGTGTGTGGTGATGTGAAATGCTGGAATAGAAATCTATCTGTTATGAGGGAAATGTGTAAACAAGTGCGAGAGGAGATGGAGGATTATTAGGCATGTGGATGGTTCTTTCTCTCTGCAGGGATTTAGTTTTTTGTTTTTTCATGCTGGGGTTCTGCCAGTTCTACCAGTGAATCATAAGTGATGTGTATCATAAGTGTATAAGTAATTCCCATTCACTTATGTTTCTTTTTTTTTCATTGTTTGTTAGTACAGTCTATTTCAAATTAAATCAAATCTGTACATTTCATGTAGTTTGAAAATAAAAGCACAAACACCAAAATAGTAAGTATTAAGAAATGTGAATGTTTTTATTGTTTTTCTTTTCAAAAACAAAACTTTGGTCTTTGTAGAATTTTAATTGTGTGTTTTTCACTTTCCTGACCGATAGCCAACGATTTCTTACAAAAAATTCATACATATAAGACTAATAGACCACCCAGCATATTCGTAACACTTGTACAAATTCTACATTTGATTCATAGTTACTTCTCTAGAATATTTATCAATTTTGTGGGTCAACTGGTTGAGCTTGTTTCCATATGACAAGTTCTATAGTGTAATATCACAGCAAACCAGTGACTACATTTCCCATCCATGGACTGCAATTCCCAGAACACTCACATTCACTCTAATCACTCACTGCTTCATCCAATTTATAGGCTAAGTATTCTGTCATGTAAAGTAGGCACAGAACAGAAGCAAGTGCAGGTAAGGCAGTTAATCAACAAAGTCCAAAGCATCAGACAGAAAACAAAATCCTTGTGTAGAACCAGATTGGTTCTACATTGAATTGGATGCAGCAATGCAGTGATTAGAGTGAATGTGAGTGTCCTGGGAATTGCAGTCCATGGCGGCCATGTTTGTAGGCCGCCGTGCAGGATGGGAAATGTAGTCTCTGGTTTGCTGTGATATTACACTATAGAACTTGCCCTACTCAGCTCCTCTAAAAAAATATGAATGGTTAAGTGTTAATGGTTAATGGTTTTAGGGTGAGTTGTAGCATAAAAAAGTTATCTTGATTTTTAGAATCATGTAAAAAGAAATAGATTATTAGTATTAACTCATAATATTAAACTGCTATTAGTGCATGGGCAACAGTTTTGTTCTTTTGTGGTATTGTGTACAATTTTGCAATAAGTGACATTCTGTGAAGAAGTTATTATTGAAGAGTCATTTTTGCTAATACAGTATGTGTATGTATCAAAGCCTGTATAGATGGGAAATTTTCTGCTGTATGTATTCCTGGTACTGGAAGTGCATAGTGAGTTATTAAACATATTGAAGCTCATGATTTGCATTGAGAAGTAATACAGTAATGATGAGTGATACAGTAACATGAGTAATACCATATAATGACAAGTTATGATTCGCATGAACTAAATAAGACAGTGTAATACAGGGTATTACACCAAAAAACAAAAAACACATAATTATTCATTTAAAAAAATAATAATAATTTGATATTTAGTAAATTGAACATTATTAATGTTGCTTGTCTATTCTATTTAAATATGTTTTTGGTGTAAGTAAATAATAATAAGCAATTTAAATACTTTAAAAATGTGTATTTCTAGTCAATGATACATAATTAAGTCTGCATCACTAAGGTCTCCTCTGTGCATGTGCATACCCAGTGTTGTTCCTTTTTGCCCTGTATTAGAGTGTCCATTTTCTTCACCTCAGCATTTTGCCTTAACTACTGGGGAAGGTTCATTTATTCTGATTTGAAGCAAACATTTACTCTGGAAGTAAATCTTATGGGGATCTGTGAATTGGTGGGCAGTGGGAGAGTGTTAATGAAGGCCCAGTACTATTTTAATAGCATTTAAATATAGCATTAATGAGTTGAAGTAACATTTTTGGTGTGTCAAATCCAAGAGGATTTGCTGTCAGCTGTAAGTTTTTATTTGAACAAAAGAACTGATGAGGAATATGCTGATTAATAACTTGTTTGCCAGCTCTTGTGGCAGCTCTTGCTGTTGTGAAATAAGTGCATTATTCCATTCGTGGAATGTCATTTCACCTACACTTAGCCACAGGTTTCCAACCCTGGTCCTCAACTATGTCCTGTACATTTTAGTGATTTCCTTGCTCCCAGTGCACCTGATTCAACTATTAAGATAATTAACGACCCTTCCTGAGTTAAAGTGTGTGCGATAGAGGAAGGTAAACACTAAGATGTACAAGATTGGGGGGGGGGGGGGGGTTTAACTGTATCCAAACATTATGGAAACAGTGTTTTCAACATGCCTTGTTTTGTGCTGGCTAGTTCACCCTCTTTGTGATTGTTGGTCATTTATATGGTTTCTTTGTGCATGTAAGTTGGTAAAGTATTTATGTTGGGTCCTACTAGTTCAGTCTTTATAAAGACTGACGTAAGTGCATGCTCTCATTGGAGATCTAATTCTGGTTTGAGCAGCTAAAGAATATTCACCCTTTAGCAGTAATAACGATCAATGATATGCAAAATCAGACTTTTCCAAATGGAAAAAAGATGACATTTAGATAATGTGTACTTTTTACTGTGTTTAGATTTGTGTAATTTATTTAAGCTTTCTTACATGAAATCAATAAGTAAAAATTAGGCTACTTAAAAGAATCAAATAAAAATTCTTGGCAAAAATCTTTAAGAAATTTGAATAATTTTGTTTTAGTGTAATGCATCTAGATTAAGTTAACTTTACACATGAAAGTTTATTTCTGACATCTACATAATTTTTTTAAGTAGATGGAACATAATTAGAAATAGTTGGAATTACTCACTTGAATATGTGGCAATAAACTTGGACCTAGAGTTGAATTCTTAATTTATGAGAGATTAGTGAACTAAGATGCATTTTTTAGTTTGTTTAGAAAAGCAGTATAAGGAAATTAAACAAAAACTTGCTTCATAGAGATCAGTACAGAATATGAAGGAGTAGGATGATAAATTTACTCTGATTTGTAAATCTAAAGAATGTGATAATGCTGAAATTGGGAGAACTCAAGAGCTAACAACCCATGACTCTTTTGTGCCAGAATGCAATTTTTTACCCTTCTTTGATCACCAAATTAAATTCGAAACAGACAGTGCAAGAGCCATGTTAGTAGTCACAGTATGTCAAGATGCTATTTGACTACATCTCAAACTTCAGGCTTAGGTCTGACAAAGGCAAAAGGGCCAGGGAACCTCAGAGGTATCTTACTGACCTTCTCTCTGAGTTGGAGGAAGTTTAGGCGATGTACAGCATTGACATGAATATGAGGTATATGCGGACCTCAGGTAAGATAATACAGCAGTGATGGCAAGGACTTCTTAGAAATCAGAGCGTAATATGAGCAGGGTATCAGGAGTTATCAGTGCTAAAAATGGCCAGTGTTTTGCACTGACAGGTAATACAGGGTGAAACAGCAAAAAATAAATACAGAACTTTTTTTAGACCTATTGGTGAAAGTTATTTCATTCTGTTTTAAACCAGTGACTGTTGACATTGTGTTGTAATTTTGATGTTTTTGTCCTTTTGCATTGCTCAGATTGGGACCAGGTTATTGGGAAAACACATTTAAAATATTGTTTGCATTTTTTTTTCTTTGGTCAGAAGAACAAGAAGAAATTAGGAATTTGCATATTTTAAGTTTGATCAGTGTCAGGGATTTTGCAGAGGTATTAAGTTGATGATGAGAACTGAATACTTGGGAGTGTCTGTGGCAGTGGCAGTGACTGTATACTGCAAGTTGCACATTTGATCTGGTGGCTTTCATAGAGCGTTTTAAAGTACAGGGAGGTAATGTGGGTCTTGTTTTTTTTTCAAATAAGTGAGTGTATTTATAAAAGGTGTTTTAAAAATTCAGAATTCCTCCTTCCATCCCTATTTGACTCTTTATACTCACACTCAGTTGTTCACTTACATGCATGTTTGTCCAGGCACTGTCTTTGAAATGTAGGGCACTTTAAAATTCAGTTAATAATTTAGTTTGCCTACAGATTTCTTTCTATCATTCCACTGAAATATGGCTGAATTTACTCCCTCTCTTTCCTGTGTCTCTCTTTCATTCTGCATTTCCTTTCTTGTTAAGCTCACAATTACAGAATCAATATTTTTTGTGGAGGGATCAGTGAATATATAATGTATTTGCTGGCTGGTTTTATACTACTCATAATGTTTTCTGCTACTGTCATCAATAATTTGTATTCTTAGGTTTAAAATGATTTCTGTATTTTAGTTTGTTGGAGGATTATTGGTAATATTTTGTAAACATTTGTATATTACAATGTAGAAACACTACAAACTATCTATAGACTGTCATGAACCAACATACTGTATCAACTGTAAAATTGTGATGGATACAGGGACGAGTTGACAGCATGTTGCTGGCCCTCACAAAGAAAAATATTTCCTTTTGGCTACTGAGATTATGGTTAGTGTTAAAATTTGGATTTAGATTTAGGTGTAGCACAGAATTAATTATCTGCATAAAGAATTATGTAACAAGGATGGTAAGACAAAGTGTGTGTGTGTGTGTGTGTGTGTGTGTGTGTGTGTGTGTGTGTGTGTGTGTGTGTGTGACAAAAGTAGTTATGAAGTTATGGAAGTGTGAATATAGTGCGGGATGTCTAGCATGCAGAGAGAGATAAGCAGGAAGTCAGTATGTAGACATAGATTGGGTTGGCGGGAAAAGTTGTGACTCATCTGTGTGTAAGCATTTGAATTTGTGTGTGTGTGTGGGAGTGTGTGTGTTTGTGTGCGTGTGCGTCTGTGTGTGGATCTATGTGTGTGGTTTTTAAAAAAAAAAAAGCAAACAACAAAAGCAACAAAAAAAGCAACAAAAAAAACAGCAACATGGAGCGTGTGTGTGTGTGTGTGTGTGTGTGTGTGTATGTGTGTGTGTGCCTATGTGTGCCTGTGCATGTGTGCATAGATTTGTTTTTAAATATATATATATATATATATATATATATATATATATATATATATATATATATATATATATATATAACAACAACAACAACATGTAGCAAAGAGGAGCAAAAAGATAAATCATGGGAGTGATGAATGAATATTGTGACTAGAAGACAGGCAGAGCATATAGAAATAATAATATTAAGGTCATTCAGAGACAGGAATATCCACCACCTGTTCTATATTCTATTCTGTGATTAATCTTTCTGTATGACCTTAAAATTAAATGCTTTACTGTGGTGGATAAACGTTGGACCAGAAATGTGACAAAATGATGCTTTAATATAATGCAATGCTTTAAAAGTACCATATTATCCATAAAATGTGGAATTAATTCATTAATTATTAATGAATGAAAGAATTAGCTATTAAAGATCACTAACATGTAAATGTAGTATTGCGGCTTGTTTGGATTGGATGAGGATGCATTTTCATACTTTCATACTTCCATTTCAGCCAGTGATTCACTTAGAATTAAACTGCTATAAAAGAATGGCTAAAACTCATAAATTGAAATGATTATCTACATTACTGAAAAGTAATGGTTTTGTTGGTTAATACGACAGGCATGAAATCTGTTGACCTTTTTCTGGAATAATTTAAGTGTATCAGTGACATTTTGACATTCAATTTGATTTGGTGAACTTTGTTGTCTGCCTCAGGTGTTTTGCTGTTAATCTCATTGTGAATGTGTTCCAGTTATCCCAGAGGTGCTGTTGTGTGCAGAATGCTTGGATTAGGCACATCATCATACTGTAGGGGACACTAATCCCCTTTTAGAGTTTTCTAATGGGATTAGAGTCTAGAATCATAATTTTTTTTAGCAGTGAGGAAAGAAGGGATAGATTATCGATGTTTAGGCACAGGGATACACAGATATATACCCACAGTGTATCACATAAGGAGATAAAGATAAGGAGTTCCTCTTTTTATAGATCACTGATTACTAATCTGTCTTTTGTGTATTGTTCTCAAATTAAAAAAAATATTTTTACTTTTATTCTCCGTATGATAATGTTTCTCAGATCTTTCACCTAATCATGTTCAAATTCAGACTGGCATGCTTTGTGCTGCACTTTTCCTCATCCTTTTACTTTTTGATCCACCTTCCACTAAGGATTTACTTTGCATTTCCTCCGTCTGTTAATCTGGGTCATATTCTCCCACTTTTTTGTCTGGCTAAGGGATAAAAACTGTTATTTTTCAGATTAGTCCACATTTTTTAAGGACAGCTCCTAGTTGAAGGGAATTGTTTGATGTAACTAGTTTTTTCTACACTCTACATTTTTATATGTTTTCTAATACACAGATCATGCCATCAGTTATTCATCAGGTATTGTTACTGAGCCGAGCCAACTGTTCACAAAGAAGTACAAGTGTATAAATGCAGTGGATAAATGCAATGCTGCGAAAAAGTATTTGCTGATTTCTTCTGTTTTTATGTGTATCTCATACTAAGTTGTTTCAGACGTTAAAACAAAATCTAAGACAAAACAAAGGCAACCTGATTAAACACAAATGATAATGTTGTTTATCAAATATCAATAGGACCTTTGTGAAAATGTATTTGCCCCCATAGTTACTAATCCCCCAAATCTATGAAACTCCATTCATAATGGGGTTCAGCTGGACTAGATCCAACCAGGCCTGATTACTGCAAACCCTGTTCAATCACATCAACACTTAAATAGAACTTTTTCAAGAGCGTGAAGTTGGTTCAAAGGTCTTACCCAGTAACACACTATGCCAAAACTGAAAGAAATTGCAGAAATGATGAGGAAGAAGGTGATTGAAATAGATCAGTCTGGGAAGGGTTACAAAGCTATTTCAAAGGCTCTGGGACTCCAAAGAACCACAGTGAGAGCCGTTATCTCCAAACGGAAAAAAAACTAGGCATAGTAGTGAATTTTCCCAGAAGTGGCTGACTTTCCAAAACTCCTCCAAGAGCACAGAAACTACTCATCCATGAAGTCACAAAAGAGCCAAGGACAACATCAAAGAACCTACAGGTCTCTCTTGCATCAATAAAGGTCACTGTTCATGATTCCACTATCAGAAAGACACTGAGCAAAAATGACATCCATGGAAGAGTGGTGAGGTGAAAACCACTGCTAACCCAGAAGAACATTAAAGCTCATCTGAATTTTGCTAAACCATGATGATCCTCAAACCTTTGGGGAGAATGTTCTGTGGGTTGATGAGACGAAAGTGGAACTATTTGGAAGACAGGGGTCCCGTTACATCTGGCGTAAACCAAACAGAGAATTACACAAAAAGAACATCATACCTATGGTCAAGTATGGTGAAGGAAGTGTGATGGTGTGAGGATGCTTTGCTGCTTTAGGACCTGGGCAACTTAGAATAATTGAGTGAAACATGAATTCTGCTCTCTACCAGAAAATCCATAAGGAGAATGTCTGGTCTTCAGTCCGTAAATTGAAACTGAAGCGTAACTGGATTATGCAGCAAGACAATGATCCAAAGCATAGGAGCAAGTCCTAGTCCTATGAGTAAGTGAAAGACTGATCTCCAGTTATCTGAAGCGTTTGGTTGCAGTTATTGCTGCTAAAGGTGGGACAAAAAGATTTTAAGTGTAAGGGGGCAATTAGTTTTTCACATGGGGGATAGGTGCTGGATAACCTTCTTTTTGCTTCAATAAAAAAAAAAACCTGTATTGTGTGTTTAGTCAGGTTGCCTTTGTTTTATGCTGTCTTTT
Source organism: Ictalurus punctatus (assembly GCF_001660625.3). NCBI lineage: Eukaryota > Metazoa > Chordata > Actinopteri > Siluriformes > Ictaluridae > Ictalurus > Ictalurus punctatus. Next base: position 9,130,076 of record NC_030429.2, read on the forward strand.
GTTTGAAGATCTAATACTGTTTGGTATGAGCATAGGTGGGTAGTAACGCGTTACATTTACTTGAGTAACTTTTTGAAAAAAAAGTGCTTTTAAGAGTAGGTTTAACTGGCCATACTTGTACTCAAGTTAATTTTTAATCACAGAACTGTATTTTTACTTCGCTACATTCGGTGGCATTCCTCCGTTACTGTTAAATGTTAATATATATATATATATATATATATATATATATATATATATATATATATATATATATATACACACACACGCATGCATACACGCACACACACACACACACACACACATAAACAAACATACTAACACACAAGTTCACTCACTCACTCTCTACACACACTTTCTCTTCTGTTCTGTTCCATAGTCTGTTCATTTGTTCTCTATTGTCTTGTTTAAATGTAGAAGCTGACAAGTTTGTGTTGTTAACATGTTATGACAGTCAACATGTTGGGAAAATGTTTGGTTTTTGGGGTGCGTGTGAGATTTTGCGTTGAAAATGACAGGTTCAGTGTTATTGTACCCATCACCGGACTGGGATATGCTGCTTCATCTTGAACCCAGGTTTTATAGCATATAAACAGAACACACCCACTTTCAAGTAGAGGTGTGACTTACAGTTCTCCATGTAGTCTAAAGATTCAGGATTTTCCCTTCATTTTAATCTTATCTAAAGTACCTAGTAACATGCTACTTGAGTTGTTGTCTCACTGAATATTTTATTACTCTTACTCAAGTAATTATCAACATTATTACTTTTACTGTTACTTGAGTAATTAATTTTTATAAGTAGTTTTACTTGTACTTAAGTAATTTTTTTTGGCTACGCTACCCACCTCTGAGTGTGAGATATACACAAAATTAGTAGAAATTAGGGTGGGGGCAAATAATTTTTCACAGCACTGTATATTCAAACCAAATGGACACACATTTACAAATGTATATAACAGCTCTGCATGTGATTTCAAGTTTCAGCTACTTTACTGGGCATAAGTGAGTTTACTCTAGTAATTTGGTTCCAATTTATTTACTGTTAAATATAAAAATGGTAGTTATTCTAATAAACAAGTATGCTTTCATAGGAATTTATACAAATTAAGTTGTTATACATAAGAGTTAGGATTGCTTATGCCATTCCTCATCTCTCCCTGTATATATAATATGTTAAAGTGTATAGAGTGTTAACAATGACTTTTTCCTTTTTTTTCCCTTTTTTCCCTCTATGTATGCACAGAGCACTCTGCAGGTAAGAACATTTCACATTTATAAGTGGTGTTTTCTTTTTGTGTTCCTGTCCAGGTCCTTTTATTAGCATTTCCTTTGCAGTACAGTAGACATGCCTTCATCTCTGAAATGTTAAGCTCCAGAGCTTTTTTAATTTCACACATAGATCTAATTCACAAATGGTTTATTGGGCCATGTTTATATGTTTACATGTTTATATGTAATACTTACCAAAAATATTGATTTTATTCATTCCTAAACTTCCTTCTTTGTACTAACATTTTTATTTAACATGTACATTTCTAAAATGCCATGTACTGTAAGTGTTCATGCATTATGTGAAGCACAAGTGCTTAGAGGAGCATGATTAAGCTTTGATGTTAAAAGTGCAAAGTTGTGTTTTCTGAGAGAGAGAGAGAGAGAGAGAGAGAGAGCAAGAGGAGAGAGAGAGAGAGAGCGAGAGGAGAGAGAGAATTAAAGCTTCATGGATCCTTTGTTTCAGTGCCCACTCATGTGGATACTGGCTTTATGTGATTGATGTGATTTTGTTTTGTGATTTTGTTTTCCTGCATTTATCATACTATTTTAATGTGTATTCATTGGGGTTAGTAAGTGTTTTCATATTTGCCAATGTAACTACAGTATGTGTGTATGTAGGTGTGTATGTAATGGAGCTTTAATTTCTTCATCTTCAGGGTTTTGTGGTACACTCTATACTTACTCCAGATTTATCCACATATCGCTCAACAAAATAAGGCAGCAAAATAAATTACTCAAGTCTTGCAGTCTTTATAGTGCCTTCATCTAAGATTTCCCTTATTGGAATGAGATAAATTTATTGCATTATCAAACTATCCCTCTCTCTCTCCCTCTCTCTGTGTGAATAAGCTCACCAGTCAAACAGCCAACAGTAGAGCCCTCAGCGGCACTTGGCAACACATTAGCCAATCATAGCCTGGAGTATATGACAGATTTTAACCAATTAGGTTTCTACTGGTGGCTGCAGTGTTTGTGAGTAGCGAATCAGATTGCTTGGTTAGTTCAGCCATTGCCCTCTCTGCAGATTCAGGGGCTGCTTTATTCTTATTACTTAGAAAGCCTTTTATGAGATTAAATAGAGAAAGATTTATTATTAATCCAATCTCATTATATTCTACCACGAGGACACTCACATGCCTTTTCCTCTCCTGATTTTCTCTCGATCCAACACTCTAACACAACTCCAACTCTAAATCTAAACCTCTAACACACAGACACACACAAACACAAACACACAAACACACACACACACACACACACACACACACACACACACACACACACACACACACACACACACACACACACATCTTTATATGTAACATGGCCATTTCTGTGTACACAATGAATTCTATGCCACAGGATGCTTTAATTTCTAGACAAGAAGGATTAAAACTAAAAACTCATATTTCTGTCAAGCACACAGCTATCATTCCTCCTCAAAATCTTTGCTTTACAGATAACATCTTTTAATAAAATGGTAAGTTACATCTCAGGCTTTGATAAGTAATTTATTTTGCTCTAACTAGTTTTCTTTTTCTTTTATTGTGTATCAATGCACATTAGATTTGAGAGAGAATGAGCTTTAATGTGTTTACTTTGTGGCTGGCATAGGACTCTTCACCATGAAGGAGTGTCTCCATCACTTGTGGTCTCCAGAACAGATTTTCAAATGAATGTTTAAATGTTTGTGGATTCCAGTTCTCTTTTGAAGTGTGTTCCTCAATATACACTGCTTTTGCTTATTATGTGCATGTGTTGGTCCTGTTGTCTTCTGTTCTTATTTAAGTACTGCCATATGGCATCATTAGGCTTCTTGCAGTTAAAACACATTAAAGCAATAGGAAAGATATTACAGTCCACCACCCTTCCCCCCCTCACTTACAGCAGACCTCAATGGTCAGTGCAGTTTCATCCTTTCTTACTTGTTAATATTAAAGGCACAAAGCAAACAAATATATCAGTAAATTATTCAGTAATGTTTTTAAAATATTTCACTTTGAGAAGAGTGTTTATAATATTGGGAAAATGTGTTATGACATTTTGACACTGTTTCCTAAAAAGCTTTGCATGTTCAAGTGCTTTTAGTGTGGGAAAGATTTGGGATAAATAAAATAGTGAAATTAGCAACTGATGCAATGTTTTACTGCTACAACCTATCTGCAATAGTGATAAATCTAGGATGAGTAAAGAAGTAGACTGTCACGTCAGGGATTTGAGGTGGATGCAAATGCAGACCATAAGTGAAACATTTAATAAAGTATCAAACAAAGCACAACACAAGATTTGCATGGAACAAGACGAGCATACCATGATACATGGAGACAGCCCAAGCTATGCAAGACAACTGTGCACTGCTGAATGTGACAATATATACACACCAGTGCTAATGAGCTAAAAGTGAAACAGTTGAATTGAGAAGTGTGAAAAGTTGTAGTGGCTGATGGGAAATGTAGTTCCTAATCCTTCTCGATATTGCATGACACAGACAGCTTAGATGTGTTACTCAAATTGTCCTCAAATTAGTTTGGCCTTCTATTATTATATTATTATATATCATTATTAAAGCAGCATGCTCAGATAAAGCCAATAGGTCCAATGTTGTTATAATGGTGGGTTTCTATAGAATATGCATACCATAGTATATAGGTCATTATGGATTATAGTCTCTAGAATGTTACTAATAAACACAGTTATCCACAGTGACAGGCCACATGCAAAATGCTTAGCCTGGAAGTGGAAAAAAAATAGAAAAACAATTGTGCCACCTTACGCACATAAATTATAGTAAGCAACATTGCAGTGTTTCATGTTTAAATGTTTCTCTTTTTGCTTTTTAATTATTTCAGTGCACTTTGCACACTGAAAAAATATTGGAGTACAATTGGAAATTTACTCAAGAAAAGGGTGGTAACAATTTCCACACACACAAAAAAATCTTGGTACATTTTAAATAAGCATATTTTAAGTAATGTTTGCATAGCACAGACTACTGTTATAAAAGATTTAGGTTAATTAACTAGTAGTTAAATTAAGAGACTGAAGAGGTATGACCCAACATGAATATGTAACTAACTTCTGTGCACGTGCATACACATCATGCACCTCACTGAGAAACACAAACTGGATGAACCAGGAAAACTTTACCGAAACTTGACCTTACAAAATATTTCGTAATACAATAACCTTGGGCTTTAAAAACAGCATAAAACAAGAAATATTGAAAACAACGATCAACAATGCTCAAAAATAAATCAGTTTAAAGCTCTGTGCATGCATATGCAAATTAAGTTCACAAACCCTGGCACCAATTTAGTATGCAGTCAGTTCAAGTGAACATTACTTCTTCTTCTTTTTTTTTTTCTAGTATTGTGAGAACTTCCAAAATAATATTAAATGTAAACCAGAAAAACAAATAACGTTTCACTGTGGTCACATGAATTAATTTAGTACAAAATTTTAGCAATTAAGTAATAATAATAATTTGCTTTTTTGTGTAAAAAAATCACAGATTTGTTTTTGTTATATTTACTGAACCACTGACTCTTTTTTCCCAGTACAGTTACATACACCTATCTATTCTTTTTTTATTAGTCTTTATTATTCACTGTCATAATCGTCTCATTTGTAACTTGACTGCTACTACTGTTTGAAGCACTCCTGTGTTCTAGTATCTAATCAAGCTATTATATTTAGTTTTTCACTTATTTACACTTCATTCTGGATAGTTGGTATAAACTTGGCTCAGAAGCTCTTGAATAAATAATAAATGCACAAAACGTTTACAGTTGCAGAATTCACTCATTAACTAAAATGAGGCTAAAGATAAATTGTTTAGTTGTTTGGCCACAAATCTGAGCATAAATATTTCATATCAGATAACAGTAGGACAATATGGAGAGAGAGTTGCTACTTTTGTCAAATTTGTTATTTCTTATATAGCAGGGTGATTTTTAATACTTGTTATCCTATAGGTCTAGGGAAAAAAATATTTTAGGGAAAGAACATGATTAATTTAAGATGTTTATGTTATTGTTTGTGTCGATGGCAAAATAAATTAGACATGATTCAAACAGAATGGTTAAAACAGATTCATAGATATTAAAAAGCTATATTTTGTATACATTTTTGTTAATGTACAAGGTGATTTTGTGCCCAAGAATTAAGGTTTGATTGCTGGATGTCTAGGAAAGCCAGGGGGCATTTGAATGAGCTGTAGCCCAGATGGGACACATGATGGTTGGATGACTGAGCTAAAAGGACAGGCTCTTAGTGGGGGATGTGATGCAGGTCATAATGACTCTGTCACTTCCTTTATGCTGTTCTATGAGCTTACTCTCTGGCATATGTGTGTGTCTGCATTTAAGCATTTTTCCCCCTAAAAACTGTAGATGGATGGTGCTCCTTTTCCTTTCCCTTCTATCTGTTATTACAGATCTTTATTTAGGGGCAGAGATTAAAGTATTACAGGTCTCGATTTCATCTAAGACTTAGATCAATTGTGTAGTGAGCATTCAGAGCCTTACACATTCATATCTGTCTCATTCTGGGAGAATAAACATGGTCTCCACCACCCCCTCCAACTGCTACCAGTAAGTATCCATGGCAACAGGAAGGCTCTTCCAGGGAGGAGAGAGGGATTCTGATGCCTGCTATTAGTCCCCTTCCCCCCTTACACACACATGTGCCCCTATTTATCTTAAATGACATCATGCTTTATGTTTTAGCCCACATGCTTTATACACTTCTCAAATATTATACTATAATATTTACTCAGACATACTCATTTTGTGCATATAAGCTAATGCAAAATCAAATTAATGATACTCACACATTCAGGCAGTATCAATACTCATGCACATAAAGCACCATATGATTTCTGTTGTAATATTTTTTTGCAATCACCCTGCTCTAAATACATAATCACTATGTATTTTAGTTTACTTTTTGTAAAAACACATTCTTGTCATTTCTTTTTAATGTCTCAGCTTGCAGATGATAGGGCTTGGGCATGCGCACAAAAACACACTTGGGCATGCGCACAAACACACACACACACACACACACACACACACACACACACACACACACACACACACACACACACACACATATCCCAACAACCCATCCCATGGACACACCCTTGGTAAAGACATGGAATCAAGCACACCACATACACATGCTATACAAGTACCCCCTCTGGTGTCTGCAGACTTCATACACACTTAAGTGTAAATCATAGATATATATGAAAAAAAAAAAAGAAAAGAAAAGAAGACATTTTCACATAGATTTAAGAAACACAAAGACCTAAATCTATTCTATACCTTTTTCATAGTAAATTAATATTATGTTTTCAGAGAGTTGTCACACATTATCTTACATTTCTTGGGATTTATTTATTAACAGTGCTGGATTTATAATAAGCCCTCTGGACTTACAACCTACTTTAAAAAAAAAACTGTATGTATGTTTGCAAATCACTAAAACTCTGTTTTAGCAGTTTAAAGATTATTACTGTTGGATGGGTGGGAAGTTGTCTGCATGCCTGTGTGTGCATGCCAAATTTCCACGTCCTGCAGTGCCTCGCCCACAGCTAGCAGTAAAAAGATCAATGCTATTTCTGTCCTCCAGGGTCTGCTGAGCTTCTCCAGAAATGTATATATATATATATATATATATATATATATATATATATATATATATATATATATATATATATATATATATATATATAAGTTTTATGAGTCATCTCATATTTCCCCTGAATGTGACATGGAGGAAGAGACAGATTAATAGAACATAGCTCATGAATGAGCAGTGTGTATTAGATGTGAGCTAGTGTAAAGGACCATGCTGTGTGTGTATGTGTGTATGTGTAAGATTTGTGATTCTGAAACACAAGAAAGTCCCACATACATGGTGTCATATTACACGTACAGAGTGTTTACAGATCAATAGCTGCTCTCAGTTAAGTGGTACAGTCTATTCTTTCTGCAGTGCGGAAGTGGGGCGTTCCCATCAGCAAATCTATATTGACTGAGGTGAGAAACCCATACCTCAGTGGGTTTTTTTGTGGCTTTTTTGCATTTTTTCCTGCTTTCAAAGAATCATCCTGCTGAGAAAGAGAGAGATAGAGATAGAGTTGTGTAGTGCTGTGTCCTTTGCCTACATCAGAACAGGGCTCTAAGATTAGACATATACTACATTTCTAGAGGCTGTCTGTTGTTCTGAGTGATAAATTAGTCATTTCATGTTGGGCATATGCTACCATTTTGCTTACGTGAAAGTAAAGGCTCCTGTATAATGCATGGTCTAGCAAATAATTCAGTTTATTACATTAGATAAATTAATGATGTGTTGTACTATTTCTGTCCTTAGCAGAAGGACCACCTTTAATCATCAGATAGACTACATATATATAGCAAATAAATTGAAACTACCGTGAAATAGTCACTGTAGTAGTTATAATGCAATAAGGCATAATGTTAGCATGTTCAGTTCAGCATGTCCACAGAGTTCTCTTTGATATTACAACCTGCACTGTGGACTGTCGCTATCCACTAATGTAGAACAAAAGTGAACCCACCACACTCTAGAGCCACTGGAGTTTCTATGTACATTAGTTGTTATAAATGTGATAATCTTTGTGTGTATCTTGTATTTTTTTCTTCTTTTGTGATCATATTTTGTATGTGTGGATAAAATAAGAGTAATTATTAGTTACTTGAGTGGGAGATTCACATTCATATCTTAGGCCATGTACACTTACCATGTCTACGCTATACACCCACTTGTCTGTATAGCATTTGCAAAGGATTTACTGTGATTTTTAAAATATTTTTTTAGACTTTTTTTTTTCTAAAATAGATATGGACCAGTATGTTACACCCCTCCCCCCCCCCCCCCCCCCCCCATCACTCATACACTCTCTCACTCTCACTCTCACACACACACACACACACACACACACACACACACACACACACACACACACACACACACACACACTCAGTGCAATAGTAGTGTTGATGTTTTGTCTCAGCAGTGTAATTACGGCCTGGTCTGTTAACCATATGATTGTCTATGACTATCAAGGTATTAATCTTATTATGATTATTGTTAAGGTTTCCATTTTTTCTTTGTTTTAAATCTTTTAATACATAGTTATGAATTTCTAAGGCAATGTTTCATTCTTTATTTTATGGCATCAAACTGTCAAAGTGTCGAGTGTGAAAGGGAGTAAATAGTAGACACATTTGTCATAAGGCTTTAGAGACAGTGTGTGTCGCTCTTTTTCCACAAGCTCTTACTTTGCCCCTCCTATTTGAAGTCCCAACCCCTTAGTTTTCTCTTGCCGTTGCCCTCTTGTTCAACCATCTCTCCGTATGTAACGGCTCGGCAGAGCTACAGTACGATGGATTTACTTTATTTTTTCTCTATTGGGGATGTTTCTTCTGAGCATAATATCTCAGATGATTTTGTTGCCTTAAGAACCTAGATGGATTACTTTGGATGGTGTAAATGTATGGATATTAAGCCTTGGCAGTTACAAAGAAGACAAGCTGCGCTGTTTTCTTTTGTCTCTGGACATTGCTCAAAACCTGTTTGCTGCTCACGTGGAAATCGTCTGACCCTAATGCATTTGGATGCCGATTTTCCAGGATTCTTCCTTATAATAGACCAGCATATACAGCAACAATGACAGCGAAGAGGATTATAGTAGTGGTACTTTTCTCCGTTTTTGCGAGCTATGTCTTGGATACGGTATCGGGGCAGATCGCGTATAGTGTATTGGAGGAGGTGAAAGTGGGCACTACAGTGGGAAATATAACCAAAGATATTAACCTCTCATTAAAGGAGCTGAGTTCTCGTGGATTCCGCCTCGTTTCCGGTTCTAAAAAGCAATACATCCGAGTGGATGCAGAAACGGGCGTGCTGCAGGTAAACGAGCGGATTGACAGAGAGGAGCTTTGTGAATCCGCCGTCTCTTGCTCAATTAATTTAGAAGCCTTGGCCAACAGTCCCCTACAGCTTTACAGGGTAAGAATAAATATTGTCGATGTTAACGATAATTCTCCGGTGTTTCCTGTTAGTTCAACCTATCTAAATATCACTGAAATCACTGGGACTGGTGCGCGCTTCCCTGTGCAGAGCGCGCATGACGCAGACATCGGTGTCAACTCTGTGAAAACATATAAGCTCGATTCAAACGAATATTTTACATTAGATTTGCAGACACAGAGCGACAAAACTGTCTCCGCTGAACTGGTGCTTATAAAAGCACTGGACAGAGAAAAAAATCCTAATCTTGACCTTTTAATTACTGCCGTTGACGGCGGATCGCCTGCTCTGAAGGGAACTTTAAATATTAAAGTGAATGTGCTGGATGCTAATGACAACGCACCTGTATTTACTAAATCTTTATACAAAGTCTCTGTATCCGAAGATACTCCTGTTGGGACCACAATTATCAGGGTGCAGGCCAAAGATTCGGATGAAGGTTTAAATGGCGAAATAATGTATTCCTTCATGAGTCACACACCTCAAAATATTCTAAATAGGTTTGAAATAGACAGTGAAACCGGAGACTTAAAACTAAAAGGGGATATAGATTATGAAGAGAATAATGCATTCGAGATTCGTGTTCAAGCCACAGATAAAGGTTATGTAGCTATGTCAGGACACACCAAGGTGTTAGTAGAGGTCTTAGATATAAATGATAATCCACCGAGCGTGACTGTGACGTCACTTCTCAACCCAATCGAGGAGAACGCGGCAAAGGGCACAGTTGTTGCTTTAATTACGATATCAGATACGGACTCCGGTAAAAACGGCGCAGTCAAATGTCGACTTGAAGGTACCAGTCCGTTTAAATTGCATTCAACTTTCCAGAACTACTACTCATTGATCTTGGAGGACGGACTTGATCGGGAAAAGAATGCAGAGTATAAAATCACAGTTATAGCAGTAGATGAAGGATCTCCACCTCTTTATAGTACAAAAGTAATAAATGTCAGAGTAGCAGATGTTAATGACAACGCGCCACGATTTTCAGATAAGACAGTATATGCTTACTTGAATGAAAACAGTAAAATTGGTTCAGTTATATGCGTACTGACAGCGATAGATCGAGATATCAATGACAATGCATTAATAACGTATTCGCTATTGCAAACCACAATCAACGGTACACCAGTCTCCTCACTGTTTGCTATTAATAGCTTAACAGGTGAGATACAAAACATAAAATATTTTGACTACGAGGAAACTAAAACGTTTCAGTTTAAAGTTCAGGCTACAGACTCTGGTGTTCCTCCACTGAGCAGTAACGTGACTGTGAATGTTTTTATCCTGGATGAGAATGACAACAGTCCCGCGATTCTCGCTCCGTATTCTGATCATGGATCTGTTCACTCTGAGAACATTCCCTATTCTGCTGAAGCGGGCTACTTTGTGACCAAGATCAGAGCTGTAGACTCAGATTCTGGATATAATGCACTGCTTTCTTATCACATCTCTGAACCTAAAGGAAACAACCTCTTCCGGATCGGAACCAGCAGTGGAGAGATCAGGACTAAGAGGAGAATGAGTGACAATGACCTGAAAACTCACCCTATGGTTATTTTGGTTTCTGATAACGGAGAACCCTCACTGTCAGCCACTGTGTCTATAGATGTTGTGGTTGCTGAGAGCGCAGGTGACATTAAGACTCAGTTCAAACATACACCGACAAAGGAGGACAGTTTCTCGGATATAAACATGTATTTGCTGATCGCCATTGTGTCAGTTTCAGTGATATTTTTACTGAGTCTGATCAGTTTAATAGCTGTAAAATGCTGCAGGACAGACAGCAGTTTCAGCAGATACAGCGCCCCAGTGATCACCACACATCCAGATGGGAGCTGGTCTTACTCCAAATCTACTCAGCAGTATGATATATGTTTTAACTCGGACACACTGAAGAGTGACGTAGTGGTTTTTCCTGCACCATTTCCGTCTGTAGAAGCTGAATTAATCAGTGTAAATGGGGAAGACAGTTTTAATGGAAATCAAACTCTCCTTAATACGGTGAAGGTAAGAAATGTGCTTTATATTGTTGGAGTGGTTGAAACGTTTGGTGTTTTTCACTTTATTGTAGTTGATTATGGATTTTTGGTTTTTCAGTTCATTATTTACTTTTATAAATTGGTATTTACCTGTAATCGCTGTCTCCTGTCTGAATTTTGACTTAGCTTTGTTTTAGCGGTAGTAAATCCTAAGGGATATTTTGGTAGAGTACTAACCGGGATCTGGCCGTGGTGCTGAAACGCCAACCCAGATTTAACTCCAACCCAGACTTAGAAAGAAAGAAAAGTTCACATACAGTCTTAGGTGCTGCAAATAAGTTAATTATATGAGGTGTATGTGTACCTTTTTTTTCTACGATACTTGGTTTTTAACTAGGTTGGAACTCTGAGTAAGCCTAGCAAATCATAGACAAAGTAGGGTACTAGTAGCAAATATTACATTTAAGTGCCATCTATGTTTAGGTGTGCCTTAAAAAAATAAAACAAAAAAAGTTTTTTAAAATGTTAATTTGATTATTATTAGATATATACACTGTGCTTTAATATTATTATTCATGTTGAATGTATTGACCGTTCTATTTTGATTATTTATTATTTGCAGCTCTCGGTTCGTATGAACCATAAATTATTCGCTGTGTTAATTCGTACTGAAGGAAGCTGGACATAACTTTTCTAACGATTACGTGCACTTGATGTCGCTGTTGACCAGTGAATCAAGATATTTATTTTATTTCTGCCCCTCCCAACTAAAATGGGGAGTGGTTTTCTCTGGGCTTTGTTTAGAAGAAAGGCTATACGAATGTAAAGGAATATCCCGACTTGTGTTGTATTGAGAAGGAATGTCGACCGGCACTGTAATATCTAAGTTAAAACCGCTTGGATTATTTTATTTTGTGGTTACATGCATTGCGGTTAGAGAGAACAATGTATTTATTTAGACGTGGATCTATTGCGGCGTATGTTGTGCTTGTCCTGTTGGACTGCTGCTGGGAAGCGGTTACAGGGCAGCAGCTCTCCTACTCCGTGTCAGAAGAGACGAAACCCGGGACATCAGTCGCAAATATCGCAAAGGATTTAAATCTGAATGCTCAGGAACTTGAGTCACGAATGTTTCAGATTCTCGCCGGATCAGAGAAAAAATATTTCGAGGTAAATTTAAAGACTGGATTTATTTACGTAAATGAGAAAATTGACAGAGAAGCGCTTTGTGTTAAAACGATTAAATGTACAGTCAGTGTAGAGGCTGTTATTAACAACCCTTTAAAACTTTACAGAATTGAAATTAATATTTTGGACATTAATGATAATGCGCCTACTTTTAGTGAAAAATCGCTCACGCTCGACATCGCAGAGAGCTCACTTCCTGGTGTCAGGATGCCTCTGCCTCAAGCCACCGACATAGATGTTGGTAAAAATACTGTAAGTACGTATAAACTAAGTTCAAATGAATATTTTACCCTAGTGATATCCAAAGGAGGAGAGCAGAGCGTATTTGAAGAGTTAGTACTGCAGAAAGCTTTAGACCGAGAGAAACAGCCTTTAATCCACCTCACACTAACCGCTGTTGATGGAGGTAGCCCCCCAAAATCCGGAACATCTCAAATCATAGTGAATATTTTAGATGTAAATGATAATGCTCCAGTATTTAGTAAGCCACTTTACAAAACAACTATTTCTGAAAATGTCCCCCTTGGCACAACGGTTGTCATATTAAATGCGACAGACATTGATGAAGGAATGAATAGTGAGATTATCTATTCTATAAATAAAAGAGACCAGGACAAATTTTTTGAGATTTTTGACATTGATCCACAATCTGGAGCCATAACAGTGAAGGGCACAGTAGACTTTGAAAAAAACAATGCTTTTGAAATCCGTGCTCAAGCCAGTGACAGAGGACAGCCTCCACTGACCTCACATTGTAAGGTTCTAATCGAGGTGTTGGATCAAAACGACAACGCACCTGAAATAAGAGTAACGCCGCTGCTGCAGACTGTGAAGGAAGACGCTGAAATCGGTACTGCCATTGCACTTATATCAGTAACTGACAAAGACAGTAGTAAAAATGGTTTAGTAACTTGTATTATGTCTAATAAAACGCCATTTAAACTCGAGACTAACTACAAAAATTATTATTCTCTATCAGTAAACAGTCCTCTAGACAGAGAAAGTCGGTCGCAGTATAACATAACTCTTACAGCTAGTGATGAAGGGACTCCGTCTCTCTCCAGCACGACAATAATAACTGTACACGTTTCTGATGTGAATGATAATGCACCGCTCTTTCTAGAGGACACCATTAATATTTATGTGAAAGAGAACAGTCATGTCGGAGCTGTTATTAAAACACTGTCTGCATTTGATGCTGACGTTTATGAAAATTCACAGATTACGTATTCTCTCGTAGAAAACAGTAGTTACCGAATACCTTTATCAACGATGGTGAATATAAATTCAGTTACAGGAGATATCAACACTTTAAAATCTTTTAACTATGAGGAAATTAAGACATTTCAGTTTAAAGTTCAGGCCACAGACTCTGGTGTTCCTCCACTGAACAGTAATGTGACTGTGAATGTTTTTATCCTGGATGAGAATGACAACAGTCCCATGATTCTCGCTCCGTATTCTGATCATGGATCTGTTCACTCTGAGAACATTCCCTATTCTGCTGAAGCGGGCTACTTTGTGGCCAAGATCAGAGCTGTAGACTCCGATTCTGGATATAATGCACTGCTTTCTTATCACATCTCTGAACCTAAAGGAAACAACCTCTTCCGGATTGGAACCAGCAGTGGAGAGATCAGGACTAAGAGGAGAATGAGTGACAATGACCTGAAAACTCACCCTCTGGTCATTTTGGTTTCTGATAACGGAGAGCCCTCGCTATCAGCCACTGTGTCTATAGATGTTGTGGTTGTTGAGAGCACAGGTGACATTAAGACTCAGTTTAAACATACACCGATAAAGGAGGACAGTTTCTCGGATTTAAACATGTATTTGCTGATCGCCATTGTGTCAGTTTCACTGATATTTTTACTGAGTCTGATCAGTTTAATAGCTGTAAAATGCTGCAGGACAGACGGATATAGCGCCCCAGTGATCACCACACATCCTGATGGGAGCTGGTCTTACTCCAAATCTACTCAGCAGTATGACGTATGTTTTAGCTCGGACACACTGAAGAGTGACGTAGTGGTTTTCCCTGCCCCATTTCCGCCTGCAGACGCTGAATTGATCAGTATAAATGGAGGAGACACGTTTAACGGAACGCAAACATTTCCTAATAAAGAGAAGGTAGGAAATATGCTTTATAGTTTTCCAATGTCCATATATCAGACCCAGTCTCACAGAAAAAAATATTCGGAAGCAACTTATTTGCTGCACTTTCAATATGTTGAATATCATCGTTCTAGCACAAGCATAATTTGTAAAGTAATGTATACAATTTTCACTTGAATACTTTGTATGGCATGTCTTTAAAACGCGGAATTCTCAACTCTGTTTTCTCAGTAGCCTGAAGAATTTGTACGTGTATTGTACTTGTAATTTGTACGTGTATTGAAGACATGCCATAGACCATTGATTGAAAGTTTTGATTCGTTACTATGCAACGTCTGCTTGTGCCAGAACGTTAATATTCAATATAAAAGAAAGTGCTGAAGATAAGTTGCAAAAAAACGTTTTTTTTCCCCCTTGAGACTCATTTATATATCTCATAATTTCAAGGTGTACGAGTGTTCTCTTCGTAGTGCCACTGAAATAGTAAAAAATTCTGTCACTGAAATAACAATATTCATCATAGTGATTTATTCTCCCACATTGCATAAAAATGACTTCTTCTCCTTGTTGTTGTTGTTCTTCTTCTTATTATTGTTATTATTATTATTATTATTATTATTATTATTATTATTATTATTATTATTATTATTATTAAAATGTAATATATTGTAGGTCGTAATTGCGCAAACATCTGCTACAAAACTTGCAACAAAACGAGTTAATTGGTTGTCTAATTATTATTA
Source organism: Ictalurus punctatus (assembly GCF_001660625.3). NCBI lineage: Eukaryota > Metazoa > Chordata > Actinopteri > Siluriformes > Ictaluridae > Ictalurus > Ictalurus punctatus. Next base: position 9,145,446 of record NC_030429.2, read on the forward strand.
TTATTATTATTATTATTATTATTATTATTATTATTATTTGTTGTAGTAGTAGTAGTAGTAGTAGTAGTAGTAGTAGTAGCAGTAGTAGTAGTAGTAGTTGCAGGTGGTGGTGCAGTAAATAATCGATAAGAGGCACAACTCTTAGACAATTCAGGAACGGTTGTATTTTTGTTTTTAATCTGAGTGTAAGAGTATATTATGATCGACTGTAATATATTCATACATTTTAGTCACTGCATTATACTGTACATTGCAAATTACGTAAGATATTAAAATCGAGATTCAGACGTTAGTCTTGTCAAGTCGAACGGGTCATATCGACCTGGTAATAGGTCGGAACAGGACCTTTGCTTACGTCAGACACGTGGAGTCGCTGTAGACCGTACAAAAAATAAACTGCGTTCGTTTTCCCAAGCTCCTCCTATAATGGGACTAACAGAGAACAACTGGACACCGTGCTTTGTTCGATGGAGAACAAAATGGTGGAGATGCATTGAGGTTTTTTCTCGCGTAAAGTAACGTTGTAAAAATTATTGTGGAAAATATTGATACCGGATGTTTGGAGAATGTTTGGATGTTTTTCCTGAATCTGCCTACACTGCAATGGGCCGTCCTATGCAAAAAGCGATTGTGTGTATTCGGGTTATTGCGCTTTTGTGTTCACTGGCAGTGTGCGCAGCGCAGATATCTTACTCCGTATCGGAGGAAGTCGATAAAGGAACGTTTGTAGGAAATATCGCAAAGGATTTAAATATAAATGGACAAGAACTTGAGCGGAGAGGACTGCGGGTTGTATCTGGACATAATAAGAGGTATTTTGATGTAAATTTGAAGACGGGAGTGTTATTTGTGAATGAAAGGCTAGACAGGGAGGAGCTTTGTGGCGATTCAGATAAGTGTGTGATTAATATAGAAGCCATGATGAATAATCCTGTGCATCTTAATAGAATAGAAATAAATATTTTAGATGCGAATGACAATGCACCATTCTTTCTTGAAGAGTCATACTTTGTCAATACCTCTGAATTAGCAGTCATTGGAGAAAAATTTCCGTTACCAGTAGCCAACGATGCAGATTCACGCAGTAATTCTGTTAAAAACTATAAACTGAGCCCGAATGAACACTTCTCTCTTGAAGTACAGAGCGGAGGAGAGCACAGTGTGTCTGCTGAGTTAGTGCTACAGAAAGCATTAGACCGAGAGAAACAGCCTGTAATATTGCTCAGCCTGACGGCAATAGATGGAGGAAAACCAGCGAAATCTGGTGCATTACGTATAATAGTGAATATTGAGGATGCGAATGATAACATTCCGGCTTTCAGTAAACCACTTTATAAGGTTCGTGTTGCTGAAAACACTCCAGTTGGAACTACTATAATTAAACTGGTAGCTACAGATTTAGACGAGGGCGTTAACGGAGAGCTTGTGTATTCTTTATCAGCGGGAGGAAGTTCAAAGATCTTTGATAAATTTGCTATAAATTCCATAACTGGTGAAATTACTACTAAAGAAAAACTCGACCGTGAGGAAAATTCAGCACACGAAATTCGTGCGCAGGCTCGGGACAGAGGTTCTCCCTCCCGTGGCACACACTGTAAAGTGCTTGTTGAAGTTTTGGACATTAATGACAATGCACCGGAGATCTCGGTGTCTTCTATGATGAATTCTGTAAAAGAAGACTCAGCGTTAGGAACAGTGATAGCATCCGTTACAGTCACTGACAAAGACAGTGAACAAAATGGAGATATTAAAGTGCACGTTATAGGTCATTTGCCATTTAATCTCAAACAATCCTACAAAAATTACTATTCCTTAATTCTCGATAGTTCGTTAGACAGAGAGAGTGTGTCAGAATATGACGTCACTATCAAAGCTACTGATGAAGGGACTCCACCTCTCTCCAGCATCACTGTCATTACTGTACACGTCTCTGATGTGAATGACAACGCGCCGCGTTTTCCAGAATCCGTCATTAATGTGTATGTAAAAGAGAACAGTCAGGTTGGATCTGTTATTTACATAGCGTCTGCTTTTGATCCCGATGTTGGTGATAATGGGAGGATTTCTTATTCTTTACTGGAAAGCTCAAAAAGTATTCTTGCATCATCAATGATCAACATAAATTCTGACAGTGGAGATATTCACAGTTTGCAGTCATTTAACCATGAGGAAATGAAAACATTTCAATTTAAAGTTCAGGCCACAGACTCTGGTGTTCCTCCACTGAGCAGTAACGTGACTGTGAATGTTTTTATCCTGGATGAGAATGACAACAATCCCGGGATTCTCGCTCCTTATTCTGATCATGGATCTGTTCACTCTGAGAACATTCCCTATTCTGTTGAAGCGGGCTACTTTGTGACCAAGATCAGAGCTGTAGACTCAGATTCTGGATATAACGCACTGCTTTCTTATCACATCTCTGAACCTAAAGGAAACAACCTCTTCCGGATCGGAACCAGCAGTGGAGAGATCAGGACTAAGAGGAGAATGAGTGACAATGACCTGAAAACTCACCCGCTGGTCATTTTGGTTTCTGATAATGGAGAGCCCTCGCTGTCAGCTACTGTGTCTATTGATGTTGTGGTTGTGGAGAGCACAGGTGACATTAAGTCTCAATTTAAACATGCACCGATAAAGGAGGACAGTTTCTCGGATTTAAACATGTATTTGCTGATCGCCATTGTGTCAGTTTCAGTGATATTTTTACTGAGTCTGATCAGTTTAATAGCTGTAAAATGCTGCAGGACAGACAGCAGTTTCAGCAGATACAGCGCCCCAGTGATCACCACACATCCTGATGGAAGCTGGTCTTACTCCAAATCTACTCAGCAGTATGACGTATGTTTTAGCTCAGACACATTGAAGAGTGACGTGGTTGTTTTCCCTGCCCCATTTCCACCTGCAGATGCTGATCTTATTAGTATAAACGAAGGAGAAACTTTTAACCGAACACAGACACTTCCTAATAAAGAAAAGGTAGGATTAATTTATTTTACTTATTGTTAAAATGTCTTTTTTTTTTCGTTTTGCGCTGTCCCTGGTGCTGAAAGAATACTGTGTCCGGAAAACACCATAATGCCTACACCATCAACATATATTTTTTAAAACAATGTTGAGCATACTGACTACGTTTTTGTGGTCTTAATTACTTTTACAACCTTTTTTTATTTTAGTTTAAATCACTTTGTTATTTGTTTTATTTTAACTTTAGCATGTTGGCACCACAATTTCTCAAATACGTAATTTTGAGTAATCAACATTAGGTCAGAATGAAAATAAGAAGAAAAAGAAGAAATATTTTCTTTTTTTAAAAAAACGATATGAATAAGTGTGATTGCGTGCTCTACTACAGTGGGTATACTGGATTTTTTTTTTTTTTAAGCGCCTCTGTAATTGTTTTATATGATTAACAGTCTCTTAATAATACACCATAATTTGTTAACACCTTAAAGTGTTGTTATTGGTTTGCTGCTTCAGCGATAACAGTATCACTTTAATATTAATAAATCAACATTAAAACCATAGACAGATAGAGAGAGAGAGAGAGAGAGAGAGAGAGAGAGAGAGAGAGAGAGAGAGAGAGAAATCACAGCGGTAAGGGTATTTGCAATAACATGCAATGTTCATCTCATGTTCGTTTAAGTTTATAAGTATATAAAATAACCCTTCATTATAGACCAACACAACCCACATACTGATAAAATCGCGGAACAATTTTTTTCGCATCCAAAAATAGTTCATGGTGTAATAGTAAACAAAATTAATAATACCTATTAAAACCATTACTTCACACTGGTTATTTAATTGTGAATGTAATAAAACGGGCTCTTGGCGTCGCTATAGACCGTGCAAATATCAACCCGCCTCACTATATGGCTCCTCCTATTGAATGGTTAACCGAGAAGCATAAAGGAACAGCGTGCTTTGTTCCTGGAAGCACGAAATGGTGGCCTTGCAATGCCTGGCTGGCTCCATACGAGACTCTTAGTACATGGAATATTGTTCTAGAAATTCTACGAGATTGTTTGGATGCCTTACTTTCTGGGACTGTCTTCGCTGTAATGGGCTTCCCTGTTCAAAAAGAGAAGGCGTGGATTTGGTTCATCGTGTTATCGTGTTTATCGGACTTCTGCGCGGCGCAGATATCTTACTCCGTGTCAGAGGAGGTCGAAAAAGGAACATTTGTTGGAAATATCGCGAAGGATTTAAACATAAATGTGCTTGAATTGGAGTCGCGGGGACTGCGGATTGTATCGGCACACAATAAGAGGTATTTTGATGTAAATCTGAAGACGGGAGTGCTATTCGTCAGTGAGAGAATAGATAGAGAGGAGCTCTGCAGTAATGTACCGAAGTGTTTAGTAAATATAGAAGCCATCTTAAATAATCCTCTTCAACTCCACAGAATAGAGGTGATCATTTTAGATATAAATGACAATGCACCGTTTTTCCATAAAATGTCATTCGATATTAATATCACGGAGTCAGCATATACTGGTGAAAAATTCCCATTACCAGTACCCAAAGATGCAGATATAGGGACCAACTCGGTGAAAAGTTACAAACTGAGCCAGAATGAACATTTCTCACTGGATGTACAGAGCGGAGAGCAGACTGTGTCTGCTGAGTTAGTGCTACAGAAAGCTTTAGACAGAGAGAAACAGCCTGTGATCCGGTTAACTCTAACGGCTATAGATGGAGGAAAACCTCCCCGATCTGGAACGGCGATCATTGTCATCAATGTCGTGGATGTGAATGATAACACCCCTACATTTAGCAAACAACTGTATAAGGTTCGTGTTTCAGAAAATACTCCAACTGGGACGACACTGATAAAACTCGCGGCTACAGATTTAGATGAGGGTGTAAACGGTGAAATTGTGTATTCTCTGATAGAGCGAGATAGTTCAACATCATCTCGTTTATTCACAATAGACAAAGACAGTGGTGAAATTACAGTTCAGGGCAATTTAGATTATGAAGAAAATCCTGCGTTTGAAATCCGGGCGCAAGCCAGTGATCGCGGCCATTCCCCACGTAGCACGCACTGTAAAGTTCTAGTGGAAGTCATTGACGTTAATGATAATACACCAGTAATTTCACTAACATCTCTTATGAATACAGTAAGAGAGGATTCTGCTTCAGGATCAGTAATTGCTTTGGTGACTGTTATAGATCTAGACAACGGGAAAAACGGTGCTGCTAAAGTATATATATCGGATTCTGAACATTTTAAGCTGAAATCTTCATATAAAAATTATTATTCTTTAGTTGTCGATGGTTCGTTAGACAGGGAAAGTGTGTCACAGTATAATATCACTATAACAGCTATCGATGAAGGGACTCCACCTCTCTCCAGCACCACTGTCATTACTGTACTCGTCTCTGATGTGAATGACAATGCGCCACATTTTCCAGACTCCGTCATTAATGTGTATGTAAAAGAGAACAGTCAGGTTGGATCTGTTATTTTTGCAGTATCCGCTTTTGATCCCGATGTTGGTGATAATGGGAGGATTTCTTATTCTTTACTGGAAAGCTCAAAAAGTATTCTTGCATCATCAATGATCAACATAAATTCTGACAGTGGAGATATTCACAGTTTGCAGTCATTTAACCATGAGGAAATGAAAACATTTCAATTTAAAGTTCAGGCCACAGACTCTGGTGTTCCTCCACTGAGCAGTAACGTGACTGTGAATGTTTTTATCCTGGATGAGAATGACAACAATCCCGGGATTCTCGCTCCTTATTCTGATCATGGATCTGTTCACTCTGAGAACATTCCCTATTCTGTTGAAGCGGGCTACTTTGTGGCCAAGATCAGAGCTGTAGACTCAGATTCTGGATATAATGCACTGCTTTCTTATCACATCTCTGAACCTAAAGGAAACAACCTCTTCCGGATCGGAACCAGCAGTGGAGAGATCAGGACTAAGAGGAGAATGAGTGACAATGACCTGAAAACTCACCCTCTGGTCATTTTGGTTTCTGATAACGGAGAGCCCTCGCTGTCAGCTACTGTGTCTATTGATGTTGTGGTTGTTGAGAGCACAGGTGACATTAAGACTCAATTTAAACATGCACCGATAAAGGAGGACAGTTTCTCGGATTTAAACATGTATTTGCTGATCGCCATTGTGTCAGTTTCAGTGATATTTTTACTGAGTCTGATCAGTTTAATAGCTGTAAAATGCTGCAGGACAGACAGCAGTTTCAGCAGATACAGCGCCCCAGTGATCACCACACATCCTGATGGAAGCTGGTCTTACTCCAAATCTACTCAACAGTATGACGTATGTTTTAGCTCAGACACATTGAAGAGTGACGTGGTTGTTTTCCCTGCACCATTTCCGCCTGCAGATGCTGATCTTATTAGTATAAACGAAGGAGAAACATTTAACCGAACACAGACACTTCCTAATAAAGAAAAGGTAGGATTAATTTATTTTACTTATTGTTAAAATGTCTTTTTTTTTCGTTTTGCGCTGTCCCTGGTGCTGAAAGAATACTGTGTCCGGAAAACACCATAATGCCTACACCATGAACATATATTGTTTAAAACAATGTTGAGCATACTGACTACGTTTTTGTGGTCTTAATTACTTTTACAACCTTTTTTTTATTTTAGTTTAAATCACTTTGTTATTTGTTTTATTTTAACTTTAGCATGTTGGCACCACAATTTCTCAAATACATAATTTTGAGTAATCAACATTAGGTCAGAATGAGAATAAGAAGAAAAAGAAGAAATATTTTCTTTTTTTTTAAAAACGACATGAATAAGTGTGATTGCGTGCTCTACTACAGTGGGTATACTGGATTTTTTTTTTTTTTTTTAAGCGCCTCTGTAATTGTTTTATATGATTAACAGTCTCTTAATAATACACCATAATTTGTTAACACCTTAAAGTGTTGTTATTGGTTTGCTGCTTCAGCGATAACAGTATCACTTTAATATTAATAAATCAACATTAAAACCATAGACAGATAGAGAGAGAGAGAGAGAGAGAGAGAGAGAGAGAGAGAGAGAGAGAGAGAGAGAGAGAGAGAGAAATCACAGCGGTAAGGGTATTTGCAATAACATGCAATGTTCATCTCATGTTCGTTTAAGTTTATAAGTATATAAAATAACCCTTCATTATAGACCAACACAACCCACATACTGATAAAATCGCGGAACAATTTTTTTCGCATCCAAAAATAGTTCATGGTGTAATAGTAAACAAAATTAATAATACCTATTTAAACCATTACTTCACACTGGTTATTTAATTGTGAATGTAATAAAACGGGCTCTTGGCGTCGCTATAGACCGTGCAAATATCAACCCGCCTCACTATATGGCTCCTCCTATTGAATGGTTAACCGAGAAGCATAAAGGAACAGCGTGCTTTGTTCCTGGAAGCACGAAATGGTGGCCTTGCAATGCCTGGCTGGCTCCATACGAGACTCTTAGTACATGGAATATTGTTCTAGAAATTCTACGAGATTGTTTGGATGCCTTACTTTCTGGGACTGTCTTCGCTGTAATGGGCTTCCCTGTTCAAAAAGAGAAGGCGTGGATTTGGTTCATCGTGTTATCGTGTTTATCGGACTTCTGCGCGGCGCAGATATCTTACTCCGTGTCAGAGGAGGTCGAAAAAGGAACATTTGTTGGAAATATCGCGAAGGATTTAAACATAAATGTGCTTGAATTGGAGTCGCGGGGACTGCGGATTGTATCGGCACACAATAAGAGGTATTTTGATGTAAATCTGAAGACGGGAGTGCTATTCGTCAGTGAGAGAATAGATAGAGAGGAGCTCTGCAGTAATGTACCGAAGTGTTTAGTAAATATAGAAGCCATCTTAAATAATCCTCTTCAACTCCACAGAATAGAGGTGATCATTTTAGATATAAATGACAATGCACCGTTTTTCCATAAAATGTCATTCGATATTAATATCACGGAGTTAGCATATACTGGTGAAAAATTCCCATTACCAGTACCCAAAGATGCAGATATAGGGACCAACTCGGTGAAAAGTTACAAACTGAGCCAGAATGAACATTTCTCACTGGATGTACAGAGCGGAGAGCAGACTGTGTCTGCTGAGTTAGTGCTACAGAAAGCTTTAGACAGAGAGAAACAGCCTGTGATCCGGTTAACTCTAACGGCTATAGATGGAGGAAAACCTCCCCGATCTGGAACGGCGATCATTGTCATCAATGTCGTGGATGTGAATGATAACACCCCTACATTTAGCAAACAACTGTATAAGGTTCGTGTTTCAGAAAATACTCCAACTGGGACGACACTGATAAAACTCGCGGCTACAGATTTAGATGAGGGTGTAAACGGTGAAATTGTGTATTCTCTGATAGAGCGAGATAGTTCAACATCATCTCGTTTATTCACAATAGACAAAGACAGTGGTGAAATTACAGTTCAGGGCAATTTAGATTATGAAGAAAATCCTGCGTTTGAAATCCGGGCGCAAGCCAGTGATCGCGGCCATTCCCCACGTAGCACGCACTGTAAAGTTCTAGTGGAAGTCATTGACGTTAATGATAATACACCAGTAATTTCACTAACATCTCTTATGAATACAGTAAGAGAGGATTCTGCTTCAGGATCAGTAATTGCTTTGGTGACTGTTATAGATCTAGACAACGGGAAAAACGGTGCTGCTAAAGTATATATATCGGATTCTGAACATTTTAAGCTGAAATCTTCATATAAAAATTATTATTCTTTAGTTGTCGATGGTTCGTTAGACAGGGAAAGTGTGTCACAGTATAATATCACTATAACAGCTATCGATGAAGGGACTCCACCTCTCTCCAGTACCACTGTCATTACTGTACTCGTCTCTGATGTGAATGACAATGCGCCACATTTTCCAGACTCCGTCATTAATGTGTATGTAAAAGAGAACAGTCAGGTTGGATCTGTTATTTTTACAGTATCCGCTTTTGATCCCGATGTTGGTGATAATGCCAGGATTTCTTATTCATTACTGGAAAGCGCAAAAAGTATTTTTGTATCATCCATGATCAACATAAACTCTAACAGTGGAGATATTCACAGTTTGCAGTCATTTAACTATGAGGAAACGAAAACATTTCAGTTTAAAGTTCAGGCCACAGACTCTGGTGTTCCTCCACTGAGCAGTAACGTGACTGTGAATGTTTTTATCCTGGATGAGAATGACAACAGTCCCATGATTCTCGCTCCGTATTCTGATCATGGATCTGTTCATACTGAGAACATTCCCTATTCTGCTGAAGCGGGCTACTTTGTGGCCAAGATCAGAGCTGTAGACTCAGATTCTGGATATAATGCACTGCTTTCTTATCACATATCTGAACCCAAAGGAAACAACCTCTTCCGGATCGGAACCAGCAGTGGAGAGATCAGGACTAAGAGGAGAATGAGTGACAATGACCTGAAAACTCACCCTCTGGTCATTTTGGTTTCTGATAACGGAGAGCCGTCACTGTCAGCCACTGTGTCTATTGATGTTGTGGTTTTTGAGAGCACAGGGGACATAAAGACTCAATTTAAACATGCACCTATAACGGAGGATAGTTTCTCGGATTTAAACATGTATTTGCTGATCGCCATTGTGTCAGTTTCAGTGATATTTTTACTGAGTCTGATCAGTTTAATAGCTGTAAAATGCTGCAGGACAGACAGCAGTTTCAGCAGATACAGTGCCCCAGTGATCACCACACATCCTGATGGAAGCTGGTCTTACTCCAAATCTACTCAACAGTATGATGTTTGTTTTAGTTCTGATACACTAAAGAGTGACGTAGTGGTTTTCCCTGCACCATTTCCGGCTGCAGATACGGATCTGATAAGTATAAATGAAGGTGACATCTTAAACAGAACGCAGACACTTCCTAATAAAGATAAGGTAAGGCTAATATTTTACTTAATCGCGGTCAATAACTTTTGGTCTATGTGTTGCTTAATTATGATTCAATATTTGCGCTTAGTTACATACCTTTGTTTTATACGTTTCACAAATACACCTTTATAATTCATGTTTTGTAATAGTCTAATCAGCTTTAATTTGATTGCTGTCTTCTTCTAAATGAGGATAAATTCATAATTATCTTACTTTTTGGGTTTTTTCTATAATAATGTTATCAATTAAGAATATATAATAAATTAAATTAAATGCATACTCTTTATAATCAATAATCAATAAAAGGCATATTTCCATATACCTTCGATTTTAGTTTCTTGACAGGAATTTGTAAACTTAGCATTTAAAAAAAAAACACATAAAAGATAGAGCTTTTTCGTCGGGTGAAAAAAAGCAGTGTTAATTCGACACTGGCAAAGTGTGGTACGCCTGAACTCAGAATGTACAGTTCTCTATAGTTCTCCTCTAAAACGGGGGAAGGGGTGATGTAGTGTTTTCAGAATGTAGCTTACATTTAACAAAAGTGGTTTTTACTGGCTTTTTTGAGTGGTCGAATAATAATTGCACCCAGTAGCTTCATGCAGTTTCCACTATTGGCTGATTGCAGACGCGTTTCTCTGTCCTGTATTTCCTTGTTTCATTTTATTATGTGTTAATATTTGTTGTCGGTATTGTTGGATTTTGTAAATATTACTCATGCCTGTTTCTTACGTGTTCCGTGATGTCCACGTGGTGTCACTCTCAGCCTGTCCTTAGCTTCTTTTTCTCTCTTTGACGAGTCTCCTCTTCGTCGGGAGGAAGGGCGTACCGGCTCGCGTTCGGCTATTGTTTGCGAGACATAATAACAGCCTGTTTTTTTCGGCTGTTGGACGTTGGATTAGATCACACAGCCATACACTCGGATTTTAATGTTGTCCGGTAAAGGTACTGATAGTAGGACATGGCTGAAATTGTCGAGCACGGATATTTATTGTGGATAATTATCTCTTGGCTTTGTTTCAACATTGCGAATGGGCAGATTACATATTCCGTGATGGAGGAAAGTAGTCCGGGGACTACAGTTGGGAATATAGCAAAAGACTTGAATCTCAATGGGCAAGACTTGGAGCACCGTGGGTTTCAGATTATTTCCGGACCGAATGCAAGGTATTTTGATTTAAATGTGAAGACTGGAGTCCTCCATGTTAAAGAAAGAATAGACCGCGAGGAGCTCTGCGGACGCAGTCCAAAATGCATGTTGGAATTGGAGGCTATCGTTTATTCTCCATTAAATATGTACAGGTTTGAGGTCAATATATTAGACGCAAATGATCACGCACCTACATTTCGCTCTGTGAAAAGTAAAATGAACATTTCCGAGTCAGCATTCCCTGGTGATAGGTTTGCTTTACCAAGTGCTTTTGATTCAGATGTGGGCAGTAACTCGATAAAAAGCTACAGGCTTAGCCAGAACGAACATTTCTCTATTGATGTACACAGCGGGGAGAAAAGTGTATCTGCTGAATTAGTGCTACAGAAAGCTTTAGATAGAGAGAAGCAGCCTGTGATCCAGCTTATACTGACTGCTGTAGACGGAGGAAAACCTCCCAGATCCGGTACATTAAGTTTAAACGTAAATGTAATTGATGTGAATGATAACAACCCTATTTGTGGAAAAACATTATATAAAGCCCAAATACCGGAAGATTCACCATTCGGTACATCTGTTCTTACAGTTTTTGCAAAGGATGCAGATGACGGGCTGAATGGAGAAATCGTGTATTCATTTGTAAATCAAGACAATGAAAGAATTATTGATTCATTCGCCATCAATTCTGATAGCGGTGAAATAACAGTGAAGGGACAGCTGGATCACGAGCAAAATAGTGCAGTTGAGATTCGAGTCCAGGCAACAGACAAAGGAACAAATCCGAGGTCAGCGTTTTGTAAAATACTAGTTGAAATACTCGATGTCAATGACAATGCTCCGGAAATATCTGTAACGTCACTAGTTAATGTTCTTAAAGAAGATTCGCCAGATGGGACAATGGTCGGTTTAATAGCGGTAAAAGATAAGGATTCCGGTAAAAACGGTGCCACGTCTTTAAATTTACAAGGCTTTCTACCGTTTGCTCTGCAGAACACATATAAAAATAGATATTCATTAACCGTGAAAGGACATTTAGACAGAGAGAGTGTTTCAGAATATAACATAACTCTCACAGCTATTGATGAAGGGACTCCACCTCTCTCCAGCATCACTGTCATTACTGTACACATTTCTGATGTGAATGATAATGCACCACGTTTTTCAGACGCAGTCATTAATGTGTATGTAAAAGAGAACAATCAAATTGGATCTGTTATTTATACAGTGTCTGCTTTTGATCCTGATGTTGGTGATAATGCTAGAATATCATATTCATTACAAGAAAACTCTAAAAACGGTTATGTGTCATCCATGGTAAACATAAACACTGACAGTGGAGATATTCACAGTTTGCAGTCATTTAATTATGAAGAATTAAAAACATTTCAGTTTAAAGTTCAGGCCACAGACTCTGGTGTTCCTCCACTGAGCAGTAATGTGACTGTGAATGTTTTTATCCTGGATGAGAATGACAACAGTCCAGGGATTCTCGCTCCTTATTCTGATCATGGATCTGTTCACTCTGAGAACATTCCCTATTCTGCTGAAGCAGGCTACTTTGTGGCCAAGATCAGAGCTGTAGACTCAGATTCTGGATATAACGCACTGCTTTCTTATCACATCTCTGAACCTAAAGGAAACAACCTCTTCCGGATTGGAACCAGCAGTGGAGAGATCAGGACTAAGAGGAGAATGAGTGACAATGACCTGAAAACTCACCCTCTGGTCATTTTGGTTTCTGATAACGGAGAACCCTCACTGTCAGCTACTGTGTCTATTGATGTTGTGGTTGTTGAGAGCACAGGTGACATTAAGACTCAATTTAAACATGCACCGATAAAGGAGGACAGTTTCTCGGATTTAAACATGTATTTGCTGATCGCCATTGTGTCAGTTTCAGTGATATTTTTACTGAGTCTGATCAGTTTAATAGCTGTAAAATGCTGTAGGACAGACGGGAGTTTCAGCAGATACAGCGCCCCAGTGATCACCACACATCCTGATGGAAGCTGGTCTTACTCCAAATCTACACAGCAGTATGACGTATGTTTTAGCTCGGATACACTGAAGAGTGACGTAGTCGTTTTTCCTGCACCATTTCCTCCTGCAGATGCTGAATTGATTAGTATAAATGAAGGAGACTCTTTAAACAAAACGCAAACACTCCCCAATAAAGAGAAGGTAAGATCTGTAACGATAAATCGGTTGTTGTACATTTTTCTTATTGTATTTATGACTAAACATTACATACCAATTCCCCTTCAGTTCTCTTAAAAAAATCATTTTCTTGGACTAATGCTGTCTGTCTTGCTGTCCATGGTTCTGAAAAGCATGATTTCAAGTTCTACAAACTTGTTCTGAAACTTTTCTTATCTTGCTTAGTTGGTACGACCTATACAATCTTAAAGTGTTATAATTTTAAGAAATATTATTTTATGTAGTTTACAAAAAGAATAGATATTATTTATTTCGTATCATTTCTAAACTTACCTTTGCTATTTGGCTGCAAATATGGTGGGCGATATACAGACAGTTTGTCTAAAGATGTCAATAAAAACATTGCTAGCTAAATATGCAATGAACTTTACGCTTTGATCAAGTTGTGTATGCCTAATCAATTCCGTTTGCTCCACAATGCACCTAATAATCCACAATGCAATTAATAATGCTGATAGTTAAAGTGAGATCTATTAAATTTCTTACAGATAATATAGAGAGGACAACAGAGTTACCAAGGACTCTTAAAATACATAATTACATAAATATACCGATTTTAATCTATACAAGTTTGCCTTTGTTATACTGTATAAAAATAAGGGATATAATTATTCAACAAAAAATGACTATGGCTTTTATAGGACTGAATAGCCTGAATACCCCTTTTCCCCTCTTGTGGTGACATGTGGCTGCCAGAACTATTTATATTAGAAATTTGAAAATTTCGCCATGTGAAGGTTTTATTTTTATTTCTTTGTTTTTTGCAATATAGTCGTTTGATTTTTTTTTTCTCGTTGGTGTATTATGTATTATGACAATTGCACCAGTTCTCCACGTGGTGTCTCTAGCCACCTGCAGTTGGACGGTTATAATATTTTGTTTCGGTTGCTCCTCCCTTCAGGCTAGAACACGCCTCCACACAGAGGGCTTTGTTCCGGAGATGCGACGAACCTGAGATTATAGTTTCACCCTTAGTAATTCATATTTCGTCGCGTTGCAGACCGTTGTCGCTTATGTTTTCCAAAGATATCTGTGACACTTCGGATTATGGCCTCATTGAGGGGGAGTTGTGTCATTCTGTGGATGTTTGGCGTTTCATTGTGTTGGAGGTGGAATATAGTGGACGGGCAGATTGCTTACGTTGTTTTGGAGGAGGCGAGCCCAGAAACAGAAATCGGAAATCTAGCAAAGGATTTAAATCTAAATGTGCAAGACCTTGGGCATCGAGGATTTGAAATCGTTCCGGGACCAAATAAGAGGTATTTTGGTGTTAACTTAAAAACGGGGATTTTACACGTTAAAGAAAGAATAGACCGCGAGGAGCTCTGCAATCGAGATGCAAAATGTTCACTGGAATTAGAAGCGATTGTTAACTCGCCATTAAATATGTATCGCTTTGAAGTGAACGTCCTAGATATTAACGATAACACGCCAACGTTTCCGATGTCTAAAACAGGACTGAATATTTCAGAATCAGCATTTCCTGGGGATACGTTTCTATTACCAAGTGCGTTTGATGCAGACGTGGGCAGTCACGCAGTAAAGAGTTACAAGCTAAACCAGAATGAACACTTTTCTCTAGATGTCCAGAGCAATGGAGAGCAAAGTGTGTCTGCTGAATTAGTTCTACAGAAAGCTTTAGACCGAGAGAAACAGCCTGTGATTCATCTCATACTGACTGCTGTAGATGGAGGAAAGCCTCCCAGATCCGGCACTTTGCAGATAGTCATATGTGTTGAGGATGTAAATGATAATGCTCCAGTCTTTAGTAAGGCTTTATACAAAGCCCGAGTCACTGAAAACTCTCCACGTGGTACATCCGTAATTTCGGTTCATGCTACAGATATTGATGAGGGCAAAAACGGCGAGGTCGTTTATTCTTTTGCCAGTCAAAATAACGATAAGCATGTTCAAGCATATTTGATTGACGCAGAAACTGGGTTGATCACAGTACAGGGTGTTGTCGATTTTGAGACACAAAATGCAGTTGAAATTCGTGTTCAGGCTAAAGATAAAGGACATAAACCACGAGCAGCATTATGTAAAGTGTTAGTGGAAATCGTTGACATTAACGATAATGTTCCAGAGATCTCCGTTAATTCTTTAGTTAACATGATTAAAGAGGATGCTATCGCTGGTACAATGGTTGGCCTCATAACATTAAAAGATAGCGATGGTGGTAAAAATGGTGCTGTAAATCTAAAAATTCCCAATTCTGTACCGTTTAAAATACAGCACACGTACAAAAATAAATATTCTATCTTAGTCGATGGCCCACTTGATAGGGAGAGCGAGTCTCAATATAACATAACTCTCACAGTTACTGATGAAGGAACTCCACCTCTCTCCAGCACCACTGTCATTACTGTACATATTTCTGATGTAAATGACAACGCGCCACGTTTTCAAGACACCGGAATTAATGTGTACTTGAGAGAGAACAGTCAGGTTGGGGCTGTTATTTATACAGTATCTGCTTTTGATCCTGATGTTGGTGATAATGCCAGAATATCATATACATTACTAGAAAACTCTCAAATCGGTTATGTTACAGCCATGGTAAACATAAACTCTGACAGTGGAGATATTCACAGTTTGCAGTCATTTAATTATGAAGAATTAAAAACGTTTCAGTTTTCAGTTCAGGCCACAGACTCTGGTGTTCCTCCACTGAGCAGTAATGTGACTGTGAATGTTTTTATTCTGGATGAGAATGACAACAGTCCTGGGATTCTTGCTCCGTATTCTGATCATGGATCTGTTCATACTGAGAACATTCCCTATTCCGCTGAAGCGGGCTACTTTGTGGCCAAGATCAGAGCTGTAGACTCAGATTCTGGATATAATGCACTGCTTTCTTATCACATCTCTGAACCCAAAGGAAACAACCTCTTCCGGATCGGAACCAGCAGTGGAGAGATCAGGACTAAGAGGAGAATGAGTGACAATGACCTGAAAACTCACCCGCTGGTCATTCTGGTTTCTGATAATGGAGAACCCTCGCTGTCAGCCACTGTGTCTATTGATGTTGTGGTTGTTGAGAGCACAGGTGACATAAAGACTCAATTTAAACATGCACCTATAACGGAGGACAGTTTCTCGCATTTAAACATGTATTTGCTGATCGCCATTGTGTCAGTTTCAGTGATATTTTTACTGAGTCTGATCAGTTTAATAGCTGTAAAATGCTGCAGGACAGACGGGAGTTTCAGCAGATACAGCGCCCCAGTGATCACCACACATCCTGATGGAAGCTGGTCTTACTCCAAATCTACTCAACAGTATGATGTTTGTTTTAGTTCTGATACACTAAAGAGTGACTTAATGGTTTTCCCTGCACCATTTCCGGCTGCAGATACGGATCTTATAAGTATAAATGAAGGTGACATCTTAAACAGAACGCAGACACTTCCTAATAAAGATAAGGTAAGGCTAATATTTTACTTAATTGCGGTCAATACATTTTGGTCTATGTGTTGCTTAATTATGATGCAATATTTGCAATTAGTTATACACCTTTGTTTTGTATGCTTCCACAAAAACACCTTTGTCTTTCCTGTTTTGTAATAGCCTAGTTAATGAGCTTTAATTTTTTCTTGTCTGCTTATAGATGAGGAAAATTTAGTAATTGTTTTATTTTATTTTTGGGGTTTTTTCTATATGCCTAAGAATTTTATCAATTAAGAATATATAATACATTAAATAAAATGCATACCCTACTCCTCATAATTAATCATCAATGAAAGGCATATTCCCATATACCTTCGATTTTAGTTTCTTGACAGGACTTTGTAAACTTAACATTTAGAAAAACATAAAAGATAAAGGCTTTTCATGGGGTAAAAAAATAGCAGAGTGTTAATTCGACACTGGCAAAGTGTGGTACTCGTGAACTCAAAATGTACAGTACTCTATAGTTCTCCAACAGAGGAAGGGGTGATGTAGTGTTTTCAGAGTGTAGCCTACATATAACACAAGTGGTTTTTACTGGCTTTTTTGAGTGGTCGACTAATAATTGCACCCAGTAGCTTCATGCAGTTTCCACTGTTGGCTGATTGCAGACGCGTTTCTCTGTCCTGTATTTCCTTGTTTCATTTTATTATGTGTTAATATTTGTTGTCAGTATTGTTGGATTTTGTAAATATTACTCATGCCTGTTTCTTACGTGTTCCGTGATGTCCACGTGGTGTCACTCTCAGCCTGTCCTTAGCTTCTTTTTCTCTGTTTGACGAGTCTCCTCTTCGTCGGGAGGAAGGGCGTACCGGCTCGCGTTCGGCTATTGTTTGCGAGACATAATAACAGCTTGTTTTTTCGGCTGTTGGACGTTGGATTAGATCACACAGCCATACACTCGGATTTTAATGTTGTCCGGTAAAGGTACTGATAGTAGGACATGGCTGAAATTGTCGAGCACGGATATTTATTGTGGATAATTTTCTCTTGGCTTTGTTTCAACATTGCGAATGGGCAGATTACATATTCCGTGATGGAGGAAAGTAGTCCGGGGACTACAGTTGGGAATATAGCAAAAGACTTGAATCTCAATGGGCAAGACTTGGAGCACCGTGGGTTTCAGATTATTTCCGGACCGAATGCAAGGTATTTTGATTTAAATGTGAAGACTGGAGTCCTCCATGTTAAAGAAAGGATAGACCGCGAGGAGCTCTGCGGACGCAGTACGAAATGCACTTTTGAACTGGAGGCTGTCATTAATTCACCTTTAAACATGTATCGCTTTGAGGTTAATGTATTAGACGCAAACGATCACGCACCTACATTTCGCTCATCAAAAACAGAACTTAATATTTCTGAATCGGCTTCGCTTGGTGACAGGTTTACTTTACAGCGTGCATTTGATGCAGATGTGGGCAGTAACTCGATAAAAAACTACAAGCTTAGCCAGAATGAGCACTTTGCTATTGATGTACACAGCGGGGAGCAAAGTGTTTCTTCTGAATTAGTACTTCAAAAAGCTTTAGATAGAGAAAAACAGCCTGTGATCCAGCTTATACTGACTGCTGTAGACGGAGGAAAACCTCCCAGATTTGGTACATTAAATCTAAAAGTAAATGTCCTTGATGTGAATGATAACACTCCCGTTTGTGGAAAATCGCTTTACAAAGCTCAAATACCGGAAGATTCACCATTCGGTACATCTGTTATTACAGTCAGCGCAAATGATGCAGATGACGGGCTGAATGGAGAAATCGTGTATTCATTCGTAAATCATGACAGTGACAGAATTATTGATTCATTCGCCATCAATTCTGATAGCGGTGAAATAACAGTGAAGGGACAGCTGGATCACGAGCAAAATAGTGCAGTTGAGATTCGAGTCCAGGCAAGAGACAAAGGAACAAATCCGAGGTCAGCGTTTTGTAAAATACTAGTTGAAATACTCGATGTCAATGACAATGCTCCGGAAATATCTGTAACGTCACTAGTTAATGTTCTTAAAGAAGATTCGCCAGATGGGACAATGGTCGGTTTAATAGCGGTAAAAGATAAGGATTCCGGTAAAAACGGTGCGACGTCTTTAAATTTACAAGGCTTTCTACCGTTTGCTCTGCAGAACACATATAAAAATAGATATTCATTAACCGTGAAAGGACATTTAGACAGAGAGAGTGTTTCAGAATATAACATAACTCTCACAGCTATTGATGAAGGGACTCCACCTCTCTCCAGCATCACTGTCATTACTGTACACATTTCTGATGTGAATGATAATGCACCACGTTTTTCAGACGCAGTCATTAATGTGTATGTAAAAGAGAACAATCAAATTGGATCTGTTATTTATACAGTATCTGCTTTTGATCCTGATGTTGGTGATAATGCTAGAATATCATATTCATTACAAGAAAACTCTAAAATCAGTTATGCTACATCCATGGTAAACATAAACTCTGACAGTGGAGATATTCACAGTTTGCAGTCATTTAATTATGAAGAATTTAAAACATTTCAGTTTAAAGTTCAGGCCACAGACTCTGGTGTTCCTCCACTGAGCAATAATGTGACTGTGAATGTTTTTATCCTGGATGAGAATGACAACAATCCCATGATTCTCGCTCCTTATTCTGATCATGGATCTGTTCACTCTGAGAACATTCCCTATTCTGCTGAAGCGGGCTACTTTGTGGCCAAGATCAGAGCTGTAGACTCAGATTCTGGATATAATGCACTGCTTTCTTATCACATCTCTGAACCCAGAGGAAACAACCTCTTCCGGATTGGAACCAGCAGTGGAGAGATCAGGACTAAGAGGAGAATGAGTGACAATGACCTGAAAACTCACCCTCTGGTTATTTTGGTTTCTGATAATGGAGAGCCCTCACTGTCAGCCACTGTGTCTATTGACGTTGTGGTTGTTGAGAACACAGGTGACTTAAAGATTCAGTTTAAACATGCACCGGTAAAGGAGGACAGTTTCTCGGATTTAAACATGTATTTGCTGATCGCCATTGTGTCAGTTTCAGTGATATTTTTACTGAGTCTGATCAGTTTAATAGCTGTAAAATGCTGCAGGACAGATGGTAGTTTCAGCAGATACAGTGCCCCAGTGATCACCACACATCCTGATGGAAGCTGGTCTTACTCCAAATCTACACAGCAGTATGACGTTTGTTTTAGCTCGGATACACTGAAGAGTGACGTAGTGGTTTTTCCTGCACCATTTCCTCCTGCAGATGCTGAATTGATCAGTATAAATGAAGGAGACACTTTAAACAAAACACAAACACTCCCCAATAAAGAGAAGGTAAGATCTGTAACAATAAATCGGTTGTTGTGTATTTTTCTTATTGTATTAATGGCTAAAACATTACATAATAATTCCCCTTCACTTCTCTTAAATTCAGTTTGCAGGACTAATGCTGTCTGTCTTGCTGTCCATGGTTCTGAAAAGCATGATCTCAAGTTCTGTATACTTGTTCTGAAACTTTTCTTGTCTTCTTTAGTTGGTATGACCTATACAATCTTAAAGTGTTATACTTTAAGAAATATTATTTTATGTCGGTTACAAAAAGTATGGATATTATTAATTGAGGATCATTTCTAAACTTACCATAGTTATTTGACTGCAAAGATTATGGGTAAGGAGGCAGTGTAATGAACACAGCGATATACAGACAGTTTGTCTAAAGAAAACATTGCTAGCTAAATATGCAATGAACGTTACGCGTTGATCAAGTTGTGCATGCCTAATCAATTCCGTTTGTATACACAATGCACCTAATAATTCACAATGCAAATAATAATACTGATAATTAAAGTGAGATCTATTAAATTCTTTACAGATAATATATAGAGGACAACAGAGTTACCAAGGACTCGTGAAATACATAATTACATAAATATAACGATTTTAATGTATAAAAGATTGACTTTTAATTCTGTATAAAAAAATAAGGGATACAATTATTCAACAAAGAATGACTATGGCTTTTGTGGGACTAAATAGCCCGAATACCCCTTTTCCCCTCTTGTGGTGACATGTGGCTGCCAGAACTCTTTATATTAGAAATTTGAAAATTTTGCCATGTGAAGGTTTTATTATTATTTCTCTTTTTTTGGTTTGTTTTTTGGGGTTTTTTAGTTGTTTTTTTTTTTGTTTTTTTTTTTTTGCAATATAATCGTTTGATTATTTTCTCATTACTATTTTATGTGTTGATGAAAATGGCACCAGTTCTCCACGTGGTGTCTCTAGCCACCTGCAGTTGGACGGTTATAATATTTTTTTTCGGTTGCTCCTCCCTTCAGGCTAGGCCACGCCTCCACTCAGAGGGCTTTGTTCCGGAGATGCGACGAACCTGAGATTATAGTTTCACCCTTAGTAATTCATATTTCGTCGCGTTGCAGACCGTTGTCGCTTATGTTTTCCAAAGATATCTGTGACACTTCGGATTATGGCCTCATTGAAGGGGAGTTGTGTCATTCTGTGGATGTTTGGCGTTTCATTGTGTTGGAGGTGGAATATAGTGGACGGGCAGATTGCTTACGTTGTTTTGGAGGAGGCGAGCCCAGAAACAGAAATCGGAAATCTAGCAAAGGATTTAAATCTAAATGTGCAAGACCTTGGGCATCGAGGATTTGAAATCGTTCCGGGACCAAATAAGAGGTATTTTGGTGTTAACTTAAAAACTGGGATTTTACACGTTAAAGAAAGAATAGACCGCGAGGAGCTCTGCAATCGAGATGCAAAATGTTCACTGGAATTAGAAGCGATTGTTAACTCTCCATTAAATATGTATCGCTTTGAAGTGAACGTCCTAGATATTAACGATAACACGCCAACGTTTCCGATGTCTAAAACAGGACTGAATATTTCAGAATTATCATTACCAGGGGAGAGGTTTCTATTACCAAGTGCGTTTGATGCAGACGTGGGCAGTCACGCAGTAAAGACTTACAAGCTAAACCAGAATGAACACTTTTCTCTAGATGTCCAGAGCAATGGAGAGCAAAGTGTGTCTGCTGAATTAGTTCTACAGAAAGCTTTAGACCGAGAGAAACAGCCTGTGATTCATCTCATACTGACTGCTGTAGATGGTGGAAAGCCTCCCAGATCCGGCACTTTGCAGATAGTCATATGTGTTGAGGA
This sequence comes from Ictalurus punctatus, assembly GCF_001660625.3. Taxonomy (NCBI): domain Eukaryota; kingdom Metazoa; phylum Chordata; class Actinopteri; order Siluriformes; family Ictaluridae; genus Ictalurus; species Ictalurus punctatus. The sequence continues at coordinate 9,167,320 of NC_030429.2, forward strand.
TGTAAATGATAATGTTCCAGTCTTTAGTAAGGCTTTATACAAAGCCCGAGTCACTGAAAACTCTCCACGTGGTACATCCGTAATTTCGGTTCATGCTACAGATATAGATGAGGGCAAAAACGGCGAGGTCGTTTATTCTTTTGCCAGTCAAAATAACGATAAGCATGTTCAAGCATATTTGATTGACGCAGAAACTGGGTTGATCACAGTACAGGGTGTTGTCGATTTTGAGACACAAAATGCAGTTGAAATTCGTGTTCAGGCTAAAGATAAAGGACATAAACCACGAGCAGCATTATGTAAAGTGTTAGTGGAAATCGTTGACATTAACGATAATGTTCCAGAGATCTCCATTAATTCTTTAGTTAACATGATTAAAGAGGATGCTATCGCTGGTACAATGGTTGGCCTTATAACATTAAAAGATAGCGATGCTGGTAAAAATGGTGCTGTAAATCTAAAAATTCCCAATTCTGTACCATTTAAAATACAGCACACTTACAAAAATAAATATTCTATTGTAGTCGATGGCCCACTTGATAGGGAGACCGAGTCTCAATATAACATAACTCTCACAGCTACTGATGAAGGAACTCCACCTCTCTCCAGCACCACTGTCATTACTGTACATATTTCTGATGTAAATGACAACGCGCCACGTTTTCAAGACACCGTAATTAATGTGTACTTGAGAGAGAACAGTCAGGTTGGGGCTGTTATTTATACAGTATCTGCTTTTGATCCTGATGTTGGTGATAATGCCAGAATATCATATACATTACTAGAAAATTCTAAAATCGGTTATGTTACAGCCATGGTAAACATAAACTCAGATAGTGGAGATATTCACAGTTTGAAGTCATTTAATTATGAAGAATTAAAAACGTTTCAGTTTAAAGTTCAGGCTACAGACTCTGGTGTTCCTCCACTGAGCAGTAATGTGACTGTGAATGTTTTTATCCTGGATGAGAATGACAACAGTCCCGGGATTCTCGCTCCGTATTCTGATCATGGATCTGTTCACTCTGAGAACATTCCCTATTCCGCTGAAGCGGGCTACTTTGTGGCCAAGATCAGAGCTGTAGACTCAGATTCTGGATATAATGCACTGCTTTCTTATCACATCTCTGAACCTAAAGGAAACAACCTCTTCCGGATCGGAACCAGCAGTGGAGAGATCAGGACTAAGAGGAGAATGAGTGACAATGACCTGAAAACTCACCCTCTGGTCATTTTGGTTTCTGATAACGGAGAGCCCTCGCTGTCAGCCACTGTGTCTATAGATGTTGTGGTTGTTGAGAGCACAGGTGACATAAAAACTCAGTTTAAACATACACCGACAAAGGAGGACAGTTTCTCGGATATAAACATATATTTGCTGATCGCCATTGTGTCAGTTTCAGTGATATTTTTACTGAGTCTGATCAGTTTAATAGCTGTAAAATGCTGCAGGACAGACAGCAGTTTCAGCAGATACAGCGCCCCAGTGATCACCACACATCCTGATGGAAGTTGGTCTTACTCCAAATCTACACAGCAGTATGATGTGTGTTTTAGTTCTGATACACTGAAAAGTGATGTAGTGGTTTTCCCTGCATCATTTCCACCTGCAGATGCAGAGCTGATCAGTATAAATGAAGGAGACACTTTTAGCAGAACAAAGAGTCTTCCTAGCAAAGAAAAGGTAAGAATTATAAGAACATTACTGTTAGCACAGTAAACTCATTATTACTGTTGATGCTTAGTTTGCATGGAAATAGCTTGTTTCTTTTGTGGAGTTTACAATCAGATTATATTAATGCATGGTTTCTTTCTGGTAAGTAATTTATTTACATTTATTACATTTGTTAAATACATTGACCAAACACAGATAGGCAGAAGTTTATCGTAGCCTATTTCATTTTTAATTTCTTGCATCAGCCTGTGTTCAGTGTTTGCCTCTCCACAAAATATAACGAATCTGTTTAACTAAATCATCTCGTCAGTGGTTCATTGGACATATATTAACTTTCTTCAGTATTATAAACCCTACAGATTGCTTGCTTGTAATTTATTAATATGTATTTGTTGAGAGTACGTTAGTGGTGCTGCGTATTTTAAACGCTTTCAAATAATTTGTGTTATTGACTGTCTCTGTCCATGGTGCTGAAGGTTCACACTTTTTAAAATTATTTATTTATTTATTTATTTATTTATTTATTTATTATCAGCATATATAATGCTAGAATTTGCCGGCGTTTTCTTCTTTTTCTTCTTCTTCTTCTTCTTCTTCTTCTTTTTTTTTTTTTGCCTTTTCTTCCAGTGTTAGTTCTAAAAGCTATTCTGGACCACTTACTGCTTGTGATGTAGACGCAGTTCAACAAGTGCAGGCATACGTCTTTGTTATAGATTACAAATTCTTTCTTCTTTCTTTCTTTCTTTCTTTCTTGCTTGCTTGCTTATGCTATGTAGGCACTAACTTACCGATTCAGTCCATTTTATTACGGTTTATAATTGTATGGTTTGTACTTCTCCACGCGATGTCGCTATCTTTCCAATAACCTTCTTCGTGGCCTTCCGAAGTGCCTCCTTTTTACGTAAATAGGGATGTGTTCTATCTAGCAGAGCGCTTTGTTCTGGATACGGCATTGTGCACAGATGCAGTTTAAGGATCGTTCAGTTGGATGCTTGCTTTCAGCTATATGGATTTATTTTGGTCAGTCCTCGGTGTTGATATAAAATGGCCTCAACTGTGGCAGACAGATCTTTGACATGGTTGTGGTTTTCACTGCTTCTCTACTGTTGGAGCGTCGCGGAGGGGCAAATCGTGTATTCCCTGTCAGAGGAGGCGAAGGCTGGTACTGTAATCGGAAATGTATCAAAGGATTTAAATATTAATATACAGGACTTTGAACTACGTGGAATACAGCTCGTTTCGGCAAACAATAAAAGGTATTTCGATTTGAATATGAAGACGGGTGTTCTTCAAGTTAAGGATAGAATAGACAGAGAAGCTCTATGTGAACAGAGAACGAAATGTTCTTTAGACTTGGAAATTATCGTGCATTCGCCGTTGAACATTTACCGATTTGAATTGAACGTATTAGATATTAACGACAATCTGCCAACATTTCGATCGCCAGTGATGGAGTTAAATATTGCTGAGTCAGCGTTTCCAGGAGAGAGATTCCCCTTACCAAATGCGTTTGACGCAGACATAGGCAGTAACTCTGTAAAAAGCTACAAGCTAAATCAAAATGACCACTTCTCCCTGGATGTGCAGAGCAGCGGAGAACAGAGTGTGTCTGCTGAATTAGTGCTACAAAAGTCATTAGACCGAGAAAAACAGTCCGTAATCCAGCTAACTTTAACTGCTATAGATGGAGGAAAACCTCCTCGATCCGGGTCGTTAAACATTATTGTGAATGTTGAAGATACTAATGATAACATTCCGGTTTTTAGTAAGTCTCTGTATAAAGCTCGCGTACATGAGAATGCACCTGCGGGTTCAGTCGTAGTTACAGTACACGCAAGTGACTTGGATGAGGGTCTTAATGGCGAGATCGTTTATGAGTTTTATAAACAGGACAACGACCAAGATATCAATGCATTTTCTATAAATCCAGAAACGGGAGAAATCATAATAAAAGGTGAGCTTGACTATGAAAGAAAAAGCGCTGTTGAAATCCGGGTCCAGGCTAAAGACAAAGGACAGAAACCAAGAGCTGCACACTGCAAAGTATTAGTCGAAGTTGTTGATGTTAATGACAATATACCGGAAATATCTGTTACGTCTTTAGTAAGCACGGTAAAAGAGGATGCTCAGCTTGATACAACTGTCGGCATGATAACGGTGATAGATAATGATAGTGGCAAAAACGGTCAAGTAAACTTGAAAATCACAACATCTGTTCCATTTAGGGTACAGAATTCGTATAAGAATTATTACATATTAGTTGTAGATGGTCCTTTAGACAGAGAGACCACATCCCAGTATAATATCACTATCACAGCTACTGATGAAGGGACTCCACCTCTCTCCAGCACCACTGTCATTACTGTACAAGTCTCTGATGTGAATGACAACGCACCACGTTTTCCAGAGCCCTTAATCAATGTATATTTGAAAGAGAACAGTCAGGTTGGAGCTGTTATTTATATCATATCTGCTTTTGACAGTGATGTTGGTGATAATGCCAGAATATCATACTCATTACTAGAAAGCTCAAAAAGCATTCCTTGGTCATCCATGGTAAACATAAACTCTGACAGTGGAGATATTTACAGTTTGCAGTCATTTAATTATGAAGAAATGAAAACATTTCAGTTCAAAGTTCAGGCCACAGACTCTGGTGTTCCTCCACTGAGCAGTAACGTGACTGTGAATGTTTTTATCCTGGATGAGAATGACAACAGTCCCATGATTCTCGCTCCGTATTCTGATCATGGATCTGTTCATACTGAGAACATTCCCTATTCTGCTGAAGCGGGCTACTTTGTGACCAAGATCAGAGCTGTAGACTCAGATTCTGGATATAATGCACTGCTTTCTTATCACATCTCTGAACCCAAAGGAAACAACCTCTTCCGGATCGGAACCAGCAGTGGAGAGATCAGGACTAAGAGGAGAATGAGTGACAATGACCTGAAAACTCACCCTATGGTCATTTTGGTTTCTGATAACGGAGAGCCCTCGCTGTCAGCCACTGTGTCTATTGATGTTGTGGTTGTTGAGAGCACAGGTGACATAAAGACTCAATTTAAACATGCACCTATAAAGGAGGACAGTTTCTCGGATTTAAACATGTATTTGCTGATCGCCATTGTGTCAGTTTCAGTGATATTTTTACTGAGTCTGATCAGTTTAATAGCTGTAAAATGCTGCAGGACAGACAGCAGTTTCAGCAGATACAGTGCCCCAGTGATCACCACACATCCTGATGGAAGCTGGTCGTACTCCAAATCTACACAGCAGTATGATGTATGTTTTAGCTCGGACACGCTGAAAAGTGATGTAGTGGTTTTTCCTGCGCAATTTCCACCTGCAGATGCAGAGCTGATTAGCATAAATGATGGGGATACTTTTAACCGAACACAGACTCTCCCTACTAATGGAAAGGTAAGAATGAATTAGAGTGGAATTGTTTAGCACCAATATGCTCCGCATATACTTAATGCAAATGTATTTACACTGTCAGACTTTGCTGTCATTTTTCAGTTACTTCCTGCAAAAAAGCCCATTATAATACCATATACATTATTTACAGTTAACTACTGTAATATGCACTGCTTTATGGCAATTTTTTATGAATTTTACAGTAACATACTTTATATGAGAATTTGCAGTACTTTTCTGTTTACGTAAAGGCAGTAGTTGCTACTGTAAATGAAGAAGACAGATTTCTTAAGTGTGTATATGCTGCTGCAGACTGCATCTCTGCAGTCAGAATATGGGTATCTATGTCAAGCACTATGCATACAATTATCTTTGCCTTATAATTCACTGGATGGATGCACTTCTGTACATTGTGTACACAAGTTGCATTGCTCATAGGGATATTAAGTGAAAATAATAGCAACTTTTTTGGGGGAAGGATGTCTTTAATTAGCTGTGCAAGCAATGTCCTTTGAGGCTGTAGGAGGTGAATCCAGTTAATTAGTTTCAAATGAATGTAAAATGTAAAAATGCATTAGTGTAAAATGAATGATGATGTAATGATTGGTCTCAAAACATGATATTCATTTAATTAGTTTTCAAAGTCAAAAATGTGGAGGAGTATTTTTCCTCACTTAATTGCTCCTATATAAACAACTAGCAATCCAAAATGAGGTGTCATTAATGTTATGCCCACTGCTGTTGAAGTGTCTTGCCACTGGAAAGGAGAAATCTTTATAAAAATGCAAAGGTGCTCGACAATTTAGGCAGCTGGTCTTCTCTTGGTTTCCCCAATATACATCAGATCGTATCTCTTGCAGGAAAGACAATAAACTTCTGCAGTGATAGATGAGGACTGGTCAGTGATAAGAACTGATCCTTTAAGGCCTTTGATTTGGCTTTAGAATTGTAGAACATCTAGAACATGTGGAATTGTTTCATGCAGAAGTATATTTATAATTAGACTGAGAATTTATTTCTCTCCTCCACTTCTCTTTTCTGTAGGAGTACAGGAAAGGAGAAGCAGTCTCAGGATCTTGCTGTAGTACAATGTTTAGTATAATTTGAGCCACTGTTATATTAGTGGGATTAAAAGCGAGCAACCGTTTAACATTTATAGGCCTATAAACTTGTTCTCTCAATAGTACTATCACAGACCACGTCATCTGTGACTTTCTTAGTAAATCCACTGTTATAAAAAAATTTAAAAAAAACATTCATTTGCACTGCAGCTCTAAGTCTCAGTAGCTGGAGGAAGGAATGAGGGTCCGTAGGTTTTATGGATGGTAGTTTTTAAGACAAATTGTTTGACATCACTGACATGTCCAAAAAGTTTATGCTTGAGGCAGGGTGTCAAATACTCCATATACACTCCAGGGTTGGGTAAAATGTGAAGCAGGGCCGGACTGGGACAAATTTTCAGGCCGTCTCACACTCATCCAGGCTACACCATAAACCCACAACAAATTTTGAAATCACTGACAACCCCCCCCCCCCCCCCCCCCCCAAATTAAGTTCACACACTGTGTGGCCATTCCATAAAAACATAAACAAACAACACTGTTAGACATTTCCAATGGGTTTTACAGTAACTTACTGCCAACACTTTTGCCAGAAAGTTACTGTAATTGAGATTTACAATATCATAACCGTATTTCAGTTTTACAGTAACTAAATGCTACTGTAATTATGTAATACAGTGCCCTTACTGTAAAAAAAAACAAAACCCTGGGTTAACAGTACACTACTGTAATCGTATTTATTAATTTAATTATTCATTCATTTGTACTAAATTTAAATTCGGTTTTATATTTTTTATAAATTACACTAGCTTGTTTTTATAACTACATGAGTACTATTGACATTCAATCCAAACAGACACAATTTTTACAAAATATCACAATCTTTATTTAAAACATTGCAAATGTGTGGAAACTTTCCATTTAAAACAGTCCTTATCTTCACAGCCAGGGAATGAGCAAAGACAGAATCAGAAGCAGGCTAGTGTCAAAACCAGGATTGCAGTCCAACATAGACAGTGGTGTAACCGAATGGAAAAATTAAATTAACAGCAACTGGAGCAAACTGGAGTAAATAGAAAACAAAACTAATAAGTTTCTATGACTTTTTCCATGGGCACAACAGGTTTGAAAATTGGTAGTAAAGTGTCTACAAACCGTACAGCTGTACATATTGCTAGCAGTCTCTTCACCAGAAATACTGATAAAAAAAAAAAAAAAAGATAATATAAACTGAATTTAGATCATAATGGATCTGTTTCTGTCTGCTTATGAAAGACACCCTCGTAACACTATAAGATTTGAGCAAGTTCTCCACCTTTCTCTCTTGCTTATACTGCTTTTACTCTCTTTGCCATTTATTAAAAATATTACTTTAAAAATATAACTTTTAATTCGGTTAAACCGTTTGTTAAATACAACGTTAGCGAAGTTCAAGCTAAGATTATTTTTTACCGCTAATGTTTGCATGCACAAATCTTACAACTGCGGGAACTGTCAGTACACACGATTTTTGCTTATTCTCTTGCTTATTGCTTATTCTCTCAGGTATATATAAAAAAAATCTTCGCACAAAGCACTTTCATCGGTGTATGACACAGGTGTTCTCCAGAACTGTACCGCTGAGCTCCCTCTCCAGCACAACCTGCGTCGCTGCTGTAGCTCCTAATCTAATTATTTACCTTAAGCAAAGCCTGTCAAAAATTAGTAAAAACAAACGGTGCATTGGCGCTAAAATCCGTTACAGTAAATACAGTAAATACAGTACATCGCTGTATATTGTGTTTGACGTCATAGAAAATCCCCATGATGCAACTAGGAATTACTATTATTTATTGTAAAGAGAATTTGCAGTATTACAATGGGTGATATATGGTAACTGTAAGAATTACAGAAATGTCTAACAGTGAACCTAGAGGTAGTGAAGCAGTACTAATTTATATAATTTTAGGTGGGTATGCCAAGCATTTAACAAACACCAGAAGTGCAAAGCTGCCAGTAACGCTTTACTTTTCACTCACAAAAGTACATTAAATGCAGAAGACAGGTAAACAAAAGACACTCTTTTTTTTGCCATTTTTCATGTACCTGTCACTTCTTTACCAGGTCTACTGCTATGAACAAAACTGTTTCCACATTGTTGGGAAACGACAACTTTTTAAGTTCACTGTAATATTGTGAGCACAGAATCTAAATGTATTTTCATTAAAATTAAAGCATCACATTAGGGCAATGGTTTTTTGTTTGTTTGTTTGTTTTGTTTTGTTTTGTTTTGTTTTTTTTACTTAAATACTCATAGATGTAACCATACTATATTTCATACAAATATGTTAAAGCATATTTATAATGTATTTTAATTTACCTCTACCTGTCATCTCAAGTTGATCCTGAAATGTGACCAATGTCACAGTATTTGTAATTTCAACATTTAAAATAACAACATGGAAGGCTCCCTAAATGTAGTGTACGTTGGATATTTGTGTGGTAAATTACTTAGTATTATAGCTATACAGTAAATAATGCTGTCCTTTAGCATATTTTAAGTGACGATAGTAATAGTGATAATGTTTGCTGGTAGTGAAACTGTGGTTAATGCTTGTTTAGCTAAGTTATAGAACACAAAGCTACAGTATTTACAGATGAAACTGAGCTGCAGCTGAAGCCCTGAACTGGTCGGTAATTTTGCTACATTTCGTGCTTCTTTTTAGACGGTTTTCCTCTTGCGTGCCCTTTCCCTTTCTGCGCCACCTGGCCGCTTCCTCTCCATCCTCTCTGCTTCCTCTCCATCCTCTCTGCTTCCTCTCCATCTTCTCTGCGTCCTCTCAATCCTCTCTGCTTCCTCTCAATCCTCTCTGTGTCCTCTCCATCCTCTCTGCTTCCTCTCCATCCTCTCTGCTTCCTCTCCATCCTCTCTGCTTCCTCTCAATCCTCTCTGCTTCCTCTCCATCCTCTCTGCTTCCTCTCCATCCTCTCTGCTTCCTCTCCATCCTCTCGGCTTCCTCTCTATCCTCGCTCTGTGCAGTGATGACTCTGTCTGAAATTGTTCAGTGGAGCTGAGGAGAATGCTAGCGTTAAAAGGTTCATGGTTTATTATCGATTAATTATCGAATGTCGAATTCAGAAAGGATCAGTTGAGCACATCGGACTCGCAATAATATAAAATAATAACTATTGCATAAATCAATAAATCAATCAATAAATAAATAAATAAGTGTATTATTTTAAATTATTTTTTTAAACAGCAGGGCAGCGGGCCAAATCAGTCATCAGGCCACCGGATATTCTCCAGGTGCTCCCGATGGCCAGTCCAGGCCTGATATGGAGAAAGAAAGAAATGAACAGTTTGACCTTTTTCAGTGACGTAGTTATGCAAAAAAAATTGTATAAAATACCCAAGGAAAAGTAAGCACATGTTTTGTGAATTGTTAAAAAAAAAAATATTCTCAACAAATCCAGTGAAGATGTTTGCATGTTTAGTACCATACGGATACCTATGATGAGATAGTAATGCCTAGAACTAAAGTTAAAGGAGTTTGGTTTTACGTCGAGTTTTGTTACTGTTAAGAGAATATCAGAAGGCTGAATATGCTATTTTACAGTAGTGCATCAGGAAAATGTCTTGCAGTTCTCAATCATTATGTAGGACTCTGTAGACTTTTGATTTCTATAGAAACAAAGTAGAGGGATGTTATCCATGGACTTTTCTCTGAAGCATACAAGATTTAAGAGATACAAATTTAGCCAATGACTGAACAATGGGTTGGAAAGTTTGGAATCTCTCATTTGGAAACTGCAGTCCTAATTTATTTTCCATTCATCCAGCCATCCATCCATCTTCTATACCACTTATCCTACTGGGTCGCAGGGAACCTGGAGCATATCCTGGGGAGCATGGGGCACAAGGCAGGTGTACACAGTGGACAGGGTGCCAATCCATCGCAGGGCACAATCACATACACATTTACACACCCATTCATACACTATGGACACTTTGGACATACCAATCAGCCTACCATGCATGTCTTTGGACAGGGGAGGAAACCGGAGTACCCGGAGGAAACCCCCGCAGCATGGGGAGAACATGCAAACTCCTCACACACCGGGCCGTGGCGGGAATCGAAACCCCAACCCTGGAGGTGTGAGGCGAACCATTAAGCTACCATGCGCCCTAATTTATATTTATTTGTATTTTTTAAAAATTATAAATAAAACACATGCATAATGTTAAGTGCTACAGTTGCCCACATGATGTCACTAGCCTTCCACTCTACGTTATTGCGTGCCTTTACTAGGCTCCGCCTTTCTCGAGGCAGGGCAATCTCTCTGATGGCCAGACTGCTTTGTTTAGAATACGCCATTGTGCTTAGCTGCTGTTTAAACGCGGACAACATACATTTTACAGCTACAACTACGGGAATGGATTTGTATATTTTTCTTGACATCGCTATTGTATCGCAGTAAAATGGCTGCATCGGCGGGTCAAAGATTTCAATCATGGATATGTTATTCTCTACTGCTTAATTTCTGGAGATCTGTGAATGGACAGATTGTGTATCACATATCAGAAGAAGCAACCCCAGGCACACCAGTCGGAAATTTGGCTAAGGAATTAAATCTAAACGTACAGGACCTTGAGAGCCGAGGATTCCATATTGTTACCGAAGCTTATAGCAGGTATTTTGATCTTAATCGGAAGACCGGTATTCTCAGTGTTAAAGAAATATTGAATAGAGAAGAGCTTTGTGAACACAACACGCACTGTTCTATAGCGCTTGAAGCTGTCGCTAAGTCACCTCTGAATATTTATAGGTTTGAAGTGAACGTTTTAGATATTAACGACAATTCACCAGTATTTCGACAGACAGAATGGACGTTAAATATTTCAGAGTTAGCTTCTCCAGGGGAGAGATTTGCATTACCGAGCGCGTATGATGCAGACGTGGGAAGTAATTCGGTAAAGAGCTACAAGCTGAGCCAAAATGAACACTTTTCTCTGGATGTACATAGCGGAGAGCAGAGTGTATCAGCAGAATTAGTGCTACAGAAAGCTTTAGACAGAGAGAAACAGCCGGCGATCCAACTCACACTGACCGCCGTGGATGGAGGAAAACCTCCCAGATCTGGATCTATTCCTGTTATTATAAATGTGGTGGATGTTAATGATAATGTTCCGGTTTTCAGTAAATCACTGTATAAAGCTCGAGTTAACGAGAATGCCTCACCGGGTACCTCCGTAATTACTGTGCATGCCAGTGATCTGGATGAAGGCGTTAACGGAGAAATAACTTATACGTTTGTAAACCACGACAGCGATCAAAATCTTAATGCATTCTCAATAAATCCGGAAACAGGCGAAATTGTAGTGACGGGTGATGTAGATTATGAAAAGAAAAATGCGCTTGAACTTCGGGTACAGGCAAAGGACAAAGGTAATAATCCAAGAGCGGCAATGTGCAAGATTTTAGTAGAAATCGTTGATATTAACGATAACGTTCCGGAGATATCTGTGACCTCTTTAGTTGACATTGTTAAGGAGGATACACCGGTTGACACAATGGTGGGAATGATAACTGTTATCGATAACGATGCTGGTAAAAACGGTCAGGTAACACTGAAAATTCTTGGATCTGTCCCATTTAAGATTCAAAAGTCATATAAAAATTATTATACATTAGTTGTAAATGGACCTCTCGACAGAGAAAGTTCGTCTAAGTATAACATCACTATTACAGCTACTGATGAAGGGACTCCACCGCTCTCCAGTACCGATGTCATTACTGTACACGTCTCTGATGTGAATGATAATGCGCCCCGCTTTACTGAGCCCACTATTAATGTGTATGTAAAAGAGAACAGTCAGGTTGGATCTGTTATTTATACAGTATCTGCTTTTGACAATGATGTTGCAGACAATGCTAGAATATCATATTCATTACTGGAAGGCTTTAGAAATGTTCCCGTATCATCCATGGTAAACATAAACCCTGACAGTGGAGATATTTACAGTTTGCAGTCATTTAACTATGAGGAAATGAAAACATTTCAGTTTAAAGTTCAGGCCACAGACTCTGGTGTTCCTCCACTGAGCAGTAACGTGACTGTGAATGTTTTTATCCTGGATGAGAATGACAACAGTCCCGTGATTCTCGCTCCATATTCTGATCATGGATCTGTTCACTCTGAGAACATTCCCTATTCTGCTGAAGCGGGCTACTTTGTGGCCAAGATCAGAGCTGTAGACTCAGATTCTGGATATAATGCACTGCTTTCTTATCACATATCTGAACCTAAAGGAAACAACCTCTTCCGGATCGGAACCAGCAGTGGAGAGATCAGGACTAAGAGGAGAATGAGTGACAATGACCTGAAAACTCACCCGCTGGTCATTTTGGTTTCGGATAACGGAGAGCCGTCACTGTCAGCTACTGTGTCTATTGATGTTGTGGTTGTTGAGAGCACAGGTGACATTAAGACTCAATTTAAACATGCACCGATAAAGGAGGACAGTTTCTCGGATATAAACATGTATTTGCTGATCGCCATTGTGTCAGTTTCAGTGATATTTTTACTGAGTCTGATCAGTTTAATAGCTGTAAAATGCTGCAGGACAGATGGCAGTTTCAGCAGATACAGCGCCCCAGTGATCACCACACATCCTGATGGAAGCTGGTCTTACTCCAAATCTACACAGCAGTATGATGTGTGTTTTAGTTCTGATACACTGAAAAGTGATGTAGTGGTTTTTCCTGCACCATTTCCACCTGCAGATGCTGAATTGATCAGTATAAATGAAGGAGACACCTTTAACCGAACACAGACACTTCCTAATAAAGATAAGGTAAGATCATTTTGATCTCAGCTCTCAAAATTTTTCCTAAGTTCTAGTTTACTGTGAGAGCTGAATATAGCTGAATAGAGTCTGCTGTGAGTGGTTTGTCTCATGTTTCGTGCTACATGGCTTTTTTTTTATAATTATTATTATTATTATTTTTTTTTTACCTCTGCTCATGGACTCCTTGTGCATAAGCTAAACATATTGTTTTATTTTTGTATCAATTTATCTTGTGTATATTTAATGTTGCTTAGCAAAACAACAGAAAAGACACAACAAAAATAACAACAATTATTAAACAAACAACTACAATAATCATTCAATTTGTTTGTTTGCTTGTTTTTCATGACGGTTGTGATTATAAGATTATATTTTCCTTGTTTGATTTTAAAATCTTTGTTGCTCAAGAAATACATCAAAATCTTGCAGGTTATATATTATACATAAAAACTATACATATATTATTTTATATATACATATATATAATACTATATGTATATTTTTTTATATAGGCTATCATATTTTTTTATTTTTCGTTGAGAAAAAACAAACATTATTTTTTTTTTTTATTTGATTCGAGGTTTATTTTTTTCACTGTAATAAGTCACTCGTAATATTCGTTCAGATGATTATCCTTATTTGGCAGAGTTTATTCAGTTAAACGAGGGAAAGGTGTACGAGGTTGTGATATTTTCTACGTTCTTTTATAATATAAAAATAATTGACAACAAGCACCTCTTGATGTCGCTACAGAATTGTTGCACTATCATATTTGGCACCTCCTCATCTGTGATGCACTGCTCATGCGCTTTGATCCTCATTCCTGGTGAAAATGGATCGTACGAGAAGCTCTTTCACATGGGCAATGCTAAAGGAATTTGTTTATGTAACATTTTAATCACTTTTTGGTCGCTGGATCGCACACTATTATGCACAATGGATAACCGGACGGATCTCTACTTCATTCTTATTGTTGTGATTTTAACAACAATCGCGAACCTTATTGTTGCTCAAATTGCTTATTCGGTATCAGAGGAGGTGAATACGGGAACATTTGTTGGAAATTTAGCAAAGGATCTAGGCCTAAACATTCAAGAATTGGAATCACGCATGTTTCACATCGTTTCTCCGTCTGGGAAGAAGTATTTTGATGTTAATTTGAAAACAGGGGCATTGTTCGTCAACGAGAGACTGGACAGAGAGGCGCTTTGCCCTGCCTCCCCACAGTGTTCCGTGCATTTGGAAGCTGTTGTTAATAATCCCCTGAATTTGTTTCGCATCGAAGTGAACATATTGGACGTAAATGACAATGCGCCTTTGTTTCGTGTTAAGTCAAAGCATTTTAATATATCAGAGCTTGCTCTTGTTGGGGACAGATTTCAGCTGCCGAGAGCTTCAGACCCTGATGTGGGTAGCAACTCGGTAAAGAGCTACAAGCTGAGCCAAAGTGAGCATTTTTCTCTGGATGTACAGACTAGTGGAGAGCAGAGTGTATCTGCGGAATTAGTATTACAGAAAGCTTTAGACCGAGAGAAACAGCATGTAATAAATCTCATACTGACCGCTGTCGATGGAGGAAAACCTCCGAAAACGGGTACATTGCAGATAGTAGTAAATGTGCAAGATGTTAACGACAACGCCCCGGTGTTTAACAAATCTCTTTACAAGATGCGTGTTGTGGAAAATGCTCCTATTGGAACAATTGTGATTAATCTGAACGCGACAGATACAGACGAGGGAGTAAATGGTCAAATAGTCTATTCTTTGATTAACCAGGATAGCGACGAGAAAAACAGTGGCATTTTCAGCATTGACTCCGTTTCGGGGGAGATTACTGTACAGGGCACGGTCGACTTTGAGTCACAAAATGCGTATGAAATCCACGCACAGGCTAAGGACAAGGGACTGACTCCTCGATCCGCACACTGTAAAGTATTAATTGATGTTGTTGATGTAAACGATAATGCTCCTGAAATCTCGTTGACATCGCAGATAAATGTTGTCACGGAAAATGCTAAAAAAGGTACCGCTGTTGCTTTGATAACAATATCTGATAAAGATTCCGGGAAGAATGGTAATGCGCATGGAAAATTACTCGGCGAAGTTCCGTTCAAGCTGCAATCTTCTTACAAGAGCTATTATTCTATTGTGGTGGACGGGCCTTTAGACAGAGAACGTGACGCTCAGTATAATGTTACTATTATAGCGATAGACGACGGAACCCCATCTCTTTCTAGTACTCGAGTTTTTACGATTCAGGTGTCAGATGTAAATGACAATGCGCCACACTTTTCAGATCACACAGTCAATGTGTATGTAAAAGAAAATGGCCCAAAAGGTCAGATTATTCACACTCTCTCAGCTACTGATCCAGATTTGAATGAGAATTCTAAAATAACTTATGAATTAATAGACTCCCAAAGTTTATCCAATGTGTTTTCTGCAGTCACAATAAATGCTGATAATGGAGAGATACACACATTACAGACTTTTAACTATGAGGAAACAAAAACATTTCAGTTTAAAGTTCAGGCCACAGACTCTGGTGTTCCTCCACTGAGCAGTAACGTGACTGTGAATGTTTTTATCCTGGATGAGAATGACAACAGTCCTGGGATTCTCGCTCCGTATTCTGATCATGGATCTGTTCACTCTGAGAACATTCCCTATTCTGCTGAAGCGGGCTACTTTGTGGCCAAGATCAGAGCTGTAGACTCAGATTCTGGATATAATGCACTGCTTTCTTATCACATCTCTGAACCCAGAGGAAACAATCTGTTTTGGATTGGAACCAGCAGTGGAGAGATCAGGACTAAGAGGAGAATGAGTGACAATGACCTGAAAACTCACCCTCTGGTCATTTTGGTTTCTGATAACGGAGAGCCCTCGCTATCAGCCACTGTGTCTATTGATGTTGTGGTTGTTGAGAGCACAGGTGACATTAAGACTCAGTTTAAACATGCACCTATAAAGGAGGATAGTTTCTCGGATTTAAACATGTATTTGCTGATCGCCATTGTGTCAGTTTCAGTGATATTTTTACTGAGTCTGATTAGTTTAATAGCTGTAAAATGCTGCAGGACAGATGGTAGTTTCAGCAGATACAGTGCCCCAGTGATCACCACACATCCTGATGGAAGCTGGTCTTACTCCAAATCTACACAGCAGTATGATGTGTGTTTTAGCTCAGACACACTGAAGAGTGATGTAGTGGTTTTTCCTGCACAATTTCCACCTGCAGATGCTGAACTGATCAGTATAAATGATGGGGACACATTTAACCGAACACACACACTTCCTAATAATGAAAAGGTAAGAGACTTATCCAAAAAGAGATTTTGTTGATAGTTTGGTAGCTTTCAATCAGGTGAGTTAATTAAACCCTCTCTGACAGGGAAACACTCTGAAGAACTCTTACAGGTACCAGGTAATTTTTTTTGTCTGAGTGTACTGTGTAGTGTGTTTATTTACAATCACTAAATACTTTGCATACCAATGGCCCTGGTCGCTTCTCAGTTTTAGTTTCCTTGGCTAATACTCACATTGTGTTAATGCTGGTTGGTTTTGCTGTCCATGGTTCTGAAAACTGTAGCGTCCATTGCTGTCCTGTTCTCTGCCTCCGAATGCTCTTCTAACTTGATTCAAGCAACCTGTGCTTTAAATATATTTGTTTCTACATAATGCTGTGAGATGTTTTGTAGACACATAATACACTTATATAACACAGAATCCATGCTGTCTGAATTGACATTGCTTTTTTGTTCCATTCTCTCTTTGTCTTCCCAGTGTCTTTTCCTTCCATCCTTTATCTTTGTCTCTTTAGCACTGTCTGTTTGCCCACATCCCCCCGCCCTTTCCACTTTCTCTCTTCATTAGGCATTCTCTCCCCTGATGAAACTATAATATTATTTCATACTGTAAGCATTTCAGCATATTGTTGTTTGCACTGAAAAACAGAAAAATATTTTTAAGTCAGACTTATTTTTGCTGTGGCAAGCAGTTCTCGGGAAGATTGAGGCCACACACACACACAGCTTCTTGAGGCTTTGTTAGATTACATGCATTATAATGCTTCACTATAACAATGAACAGAGTAATAGAGAAAACTTGAAATCAGTGGATATACAGCATTTTGTCATTGCAGAGTATGCCTTGATGTTTTTTTTTTTATGTAACTGATTTAGTTAAAGTGAAATATTAAAGTAAATATATTTATATTTTGTAAACATTTAGACTGTGAACATGACATTCTTAGTCTATTATCATCTGTCCAGGGTTTATTCATATAGCTAATATCACAGTTGCACAGCTTAAATCACACATATGTTTTCAAAAGGTCACAGTGTGTTTCAGTAAATTCTTTGTGAAAGGCACAGTTGGAGAGATTTAGATATCCACAAAGCTGATGGAATTTGTGGTGTAGCAGCAAAACAAGTTATTGAGTGTTTAATTGTATACACTCACTATATATACAGCTCCTTGTAGTGCAATGGCCAGTTAATTTTTTTTATTGCTGATTATTGTTATAGTGTCATTTAACACATGGCTTTATTTGTGGGGGAAGGGAAAAGGATAGTAGATAGAAGAGAGATAAATCAAGAATGTTGAAAGAGGCAGAACAGAGAGAGACACGCAGAAATAAGAGAATGAGATGGGGTGAGAGATGAAGTAAGGTAGATAGAGAGAGGGAGAAAGAGAGGTTGGGGGAAGGGCCAGTAATTTTCCTTACTGCTCTGCAACAGCAGGGGTTCTCGGCAAGCAAGCTGAGCTCACAGCTCTGACATCATCATTTTCAACCACACCTAAACACTGCCTTCTATTCCATACCGTTAGAGGGCACATATAATATATTTAATTATTATTATTAATATTATAATTCATGTATTGTTTACCTCTTTTATTATACCACTACATACAATTAAATAGACACAAAGTTGCACATTGTTGTGTAGAACTGTACATGTTAGCTGTCTGTGTTTGTTCAAGTCTCCTTCCAGTTTCTTCCCAGCTTGTCTGTGCTGCATTGGGAGTGTTAAATTATTGATTTCAGAAACACATTATGCAGAGTAAGTAAGAGTGCCTAAGGTAACCTCAGGATTCATATAACCTGCAGTGGAATGGCCTGATCCATAGACAAACACACACAAAAAAAATAGTAACAAGAAAAACATACTAGTGACCAAATAATTGATTGGAATAGAAACTAGTGCATTCTCATCCTCCACACAGCATATACAAGGAGAATAACATTATATAAAAATGTTAAAATGTTTAAGTTGACCTCCTGAATTTCCTCAGGACTCTCAGAAACAGTGTCATTATACAATATATCACTTCCCATTCTGTCACCTTGAGGTTGTCATGGCAACTTGGCTCTGTTTCTTTCCAGCAAGATTGTGCCGCATTTTGCCCACACCCATAGAGAGAGAGAGAGTGAGAGAGAGAGTGAGAGAGAGAGAGAGAGTGAGAGAGAGAGAGAGGGGGAGAATGAGAAAGAGAGATGGTGAGAAAGAGAGAGAGGGGGGAATAAGAGAGAGGGGGAATAAGAGAGAGAGAGGGAGGGAAGGAGAATGAGAGAGAGGGGGAGGGTGAAAGAAGGGGGGCAAGAGGTTTGGGCAAGGATACAGAATAATGAAAATGAAATATAGACCCTAAGTTGTGAGGAAAATAAGATAATACAAGATCAAACAGAAGATATTCAGGGAATATTATATCAGAGAACAGGGAGAAGGAAAATTATTAAATAAAACATTATATTCTTACTGGGTAAATTAGAACAGGAGGGAGATTAAAAAAGAGAGAGAGAGTAACAAGAGGGGCTGGCTGCTGCTAGAAGCTACTGCTTTTCATCTTTTTTTTGTGGCTTTCACAAAGAAATACAGGCATTTACAGAGGAGGAGTCTTGCATTGCATGTGTAACAGGGGTGTAACAGGGGTGAAAGATCTTCCTGATAATGTGTATGTCCCTAGACAACTCATTTAGAGTCCAGCATTTAAAGGTCAGTCCATGCTGATTCAGTCCTGTTTTCTTTTTTCAACACCTTTTTGTGCTTCACAGACCTATTCTGCTTTCCTTACCGTGTTTATTCTTGTGCAATGTCACTGTACTGACTTTTACTATCACCAGACATGCATTTAACCATTAAACTGTTGTTTTATTATTTCATCATTAATCTTAAATCATATTATTTAGACACTGGCACCCTGTCCATTTGTACCCCGTTTTGTGCCCGATGCTCCCTGGGATAGGCTCCATGTTCCCCGTGACCCTAAAAAGGATAAAGCGGTATAGAAGATGGATGGATGGATGGATGGATATTATTCAGAAACAAATATTTATTTACTCCACATTTATATTTATATACTCCTCATTTTATTATCTTGCAACATTTCAATTAATGTGTTCCTAGAAATTCCTAGGAATTTAATAAGCGTAGGCTTTCACTGCAAAACTTAAAAATCCAGAATATGTCCAATAGCAACTAATACTTTTTCTTTATTACATTGCTTCTAAATAAACTAAACATTAATTAAAATAAGATTAAGCCTAATTGTACAGGGTGTTTGAAAAGTTAGAAACCAGTTGGAATATGTTGAGCAAATATGTTGATCTGAATATGTTGAGCAAAATCCACAAAAACATGATACAACGGCTGAGAAAATGTGTAGAGCGTAAGCGCAAACATTTAGATTATATGTAAATATATATTTAAATAATACATGCAAAACTAAGTACAGTGTATGATTTACTCTAATTGGTTTCTGACTTTTTGAACACCATGTAGATATGTTTATTAATTTCAAGTCTTATTCTATTGGCAGATGATCAACTAAGAGCCCTGTAAGCTTGAAATGAGTAAATATGTTTAAAATATATATTTATTGATCTTCTATATTTATATAATAATCTCATGATGAGATATATATGATGACTTTTCCTTTATTCAGCATACAGTATGTTCACTTATGAGTCACATGATTTTTTTTATTTTTTTTTTGCTGGGTTGGAATGTTTCTGTTAGAAAAGGTTGGCATCAAAGTTAGAAACAAATCTTAATGTATAATGTTTGGACTTGAACTCTTGTCACTGTGGTACAGAGGTAGTGTTGTTGTCTCACAGCTCTTGAGCTCCTGTTACTGGCCAGTGTGGATTTTTGCATGTTCTTTCCATGTATCTGTGGGTTTTCTCCAGGTACTCATATTTCTGTTTACCTTCCAAAAACATGCCACTAAGTAGCTTGTCCACTTGAAATTGCCTCTAGGTGTGTGTGGGTGTGTGTTCTTGTGTGGAGCCCTGCAGTGGACCATTCAGGGTGTGTTCCTGCTTTGTTCCCCATTTTTCAGGAATAGGCTCCGGATCCACCTTGACCCCAAACAGAATAAAGCAGTTCCTGAAGTTGTATGAATGGATAGATTTTTTTCTAATGTGAATAAAGGTTTTTATTTCAGCCAAATAGAAACCCCACCTATTGATCAACTGATCTATCAGGTGAAATAAGGTGTCCTCCTGCTTGCTTGAAATGAAATCCACTGTCACAGCAGCCCTTTCTTATTCAGATTATGACAGAGACACAACAGGTAGTGCTGGTGCCTTTTAGCTCGTGGGTCCAGAGTTTGATCCTGAGCTGCAGATACTGTCTCTGAGGAGTTTTGCATGACCTCTCTGTGTCCATGTAGGTTTGCTCTTACCCATGGTGATACTGAATCCCAGAGACAGACATGGTCTTGCTTTTTACTTAAATTATGGCCTTGGTGAGACTGAGAAATGTATAGATTAAGCTATTTGTTCAGAGGTCCATTCTATTGTCTTTACTCTGTTTATTTTTATGCAGCATAATTAAACTTAAGCATCTTGTAAAGGCTTCGGAGTGTCTTTTCATCTTAAAAACAACCTGTCTTTATTTAAGTCTCTGAGTTTATACCAAACATTAGGATAGCATGAGAAACAAATGATTATCAAAGTTTAAAAAGGATTTAATGGTAACGGTATAAAAATCTTAAATATATTGTATCTGATTAATTTGGTTTTTCTAGGCTGGTAAATATGAAAATAATTCACCTTTTTCACTAACTATATAGACAGGGTGAAAATCTGAAATGATCATATAACTGGAGAGTAGTGGCTGGTGTAGCATGTACACTGAGTGTTTCCTCCACCTGGACTCTTCTGTCTGCTGTACAGTCAGGCTGTAATGTGCTTCCTGTCATGTGCATTCTCTTGTGCTTTACTTTTTGCTGTAGTACCATGCTGTACCCACAGAGGGCTGACTATAACCATCTTGCTATCAGTCTTTCATCAGCTGTGAATAGTGCTGCTGAGGTTGCAGGAGGTGAAACCAGTCAACTAGTATGTCTCCTGTGTCCATATGGCTTACAGTAATCTCTGTAATTGATCTGAACTGGATTCACTGAACTAGATTCACCACCTACAATCTCAGACACACTTCACTTGCACAGCTAATGAGGGACTTTTTTCCAAAATGCTAAATATCTTGTTTCTGTGAAAAGTCTGTGTTAAAAAGGCCCTGTTTCTTTCCAAGTGGACTCTTCCAAACACCCCTCTCTCTAGTAGAGTTTGAACCACACACACCTACACCTATACCTCTTTGCACAATACAGAACCGTAAGTGGAACTATCTGAGTGTGACATCATTGTTCTGACTGGACAAGACAGTAGCCTTTCAAAAAATCCTATACATATATCCGATACAGCAGTATATTTGAGACAAGTTTTCCCATGGTCCTTTACACTACACTTTTGACCCCCCAACACACACACACACACACACACACACACACACACACACACACACACACACACACACACACACACACACACACACACACACACTGAACTGCAACGTTGGTTTTCTGATAGCAAGACATTTATACTCAGCCCTCTGTGGGTACTGTTTGGCACTACAGGAGAAAGGATTGAGCAAGAGAGTGCACAACGGGGAGTACATTAAATCCTAACAAAGAGAGAGGGATAGAGGATGGTAGTAAGGGTCCACCTGACATTTAACTGATTACTGGAGATGAAGGAATGAATGTATAAATGAATAAACACAGGAATATTATAATAGTATAAATTAATGAATGAATTTATGAATGAATACAAGTATACAGTTCAGCTTTCTGTCTTTGTTTGGCTTCATTTAACACTCCTTACACTGGTTTTTGTAATAGATTTGAGGTGATGTCATCGCCCTCAGTCTCTGGATGTGAATGGTGAATGTGATGAGGTCACCTCTCATAGCCAGCAGTAATATGATAACGGGAAATACAGTTCAGTCAGTTACAGTGTAGTGGACAGACACCAAAATGACTCACATAGACATAATGTCGGCTAACTTTCAGACCTTCATGCTTATGAATGACTTTTTAAAGAGAACCGATTAAGGCACAGTAATGAGGTCTGTTAATATTTCAAAGGTATGTAATATAAATGATGAGAGTCAGTTATTCATACCAAGTTGCTGTACTTAAATCATGACACTGAACTCTATCTATGTATCTATCTATCCATACTTCCATGCAGCCAACCAGACATCCATCTATCACCTAGCACATGTTTTCACCCTTTCCTGCATAAGGATAGTGCTTGATGTGAGAAAGGTTGGTAGCCATTACAAGGCATTTCATGCTGTTATGATCCAGGACTTCTTACAAGTGCATGGAATTGAGGTCAAGCAAGGTGACAGGCCAATTCTGCATCTTCTCATTAGCATTCCTCAGGGTGTTTTTGATAATATTAAGCCTTTGGCCTCACATTGTACAGCTATAAGGTCAGATAATTTTGCCACAGATAGAGAATGATGATTTGCTGCACAGTCACATCTCTAATCACTCCCCATTTAGCTTGCCTTCAGTGCAGAGGAGCTGTCCTGAGTATATGGTGTGTGCCAGCCCACATCATTAAATCTATTACATTTTAGGCATCCATTTGCTGGAAGTATCAGTATTCTCATTTCCTCCACACTCTGGGATTTTCTTCTTCATGGAATAATGGGAAACATGACTCCCTGAATCCTGTGGATCACCAAAGAAAACCTGATGCCACTTCTTACTGGTGCACATTGCATCTTTTGTAATTGAACTTGAATCTTACCTGAAGAGACAAATACAGGATTTCAGATTATAGTTTGTAATTACATGTGCATATCATAAAACTTGTATAGTATAGCCTGTCAGTAAATCATTAGTCTCATATCTAATCTATCTGCAAAAAAATACAAACAAATAAACAAACAAAGTGTTTTCAAAGAATGACGTGAACATATTTCATTGTATATTTCTAAGACAGAAAGAATTACTTAGGCATGCACACTGCCACAGCAGCATGAGAATACCATATGTCCACATTGCTGGCAGGCATCTTTCTAAATGGAGACTAACTGACATAAATTAATTTGAAAATTCATGAGTAAAAACAACTAGCTGTGAAAAAAGGTGAGACTGATTCTAGGGGAATAGAAAAAAAGATATCCTCATTTTCAATAGAACATCTTCAATACCACAATACACTGTGTGTGTGTGTGTGTGTGTGTGTGTGTGTGTGTGTGTGTGTGTGTGTGTGTGTGTGTGTGTGTGTCTGTGTGTGTATGTGTGTGTGTGTGTGTCTGTGTGTGCATGTGTGTGTATTCATGTGGCAATAGATACAGAAACACTAAAAAGCTAGGTGCTCCAAATATACTGTGATGAATGTAATTGATGAGATTACAGGTGTCTTTTTCATTTTCCATCTCAAATTGTGTAAATAAACACCACGACCGGCTGGGAGAATCTGCTATGAAATGCAGTGTGGTCTTGAATGGATGTTCGTTCTTCTTTTGCTTTGCCATCTTGGTTTTCTAAAAATACAAATTTTTAGAATTTCAGTCGAAATAGTAGGCATATAATTATTATTTTCTTCCTAATAGATATAACATCTGATATACTTATAATCCTACACTGTTTTGACCATGCCATTATGCTTCATGTTAGTCTGTACTGACTAACTTAACAGCCCACTCCTCACCTGTGCTATAGCACTGAAGTGCAGCTCCAAGGTGAACTTTTGTTCTCGCTTCCACCCCCTTACTGTGCATGATAGGTAAATAATATGATTTTCTGTCTGAATCACTGCAGCTACAGAGTTTGGCATTGAAGTGGCCTAATTTTGGTCTTCATACCTGAGCACAAACCAACCAACTGGAAGATAGATAAATAGATAGATAGATAGATAGATAGATAGATAGATAGATAGATGCAGAATCACACTTTCACTTATAATGACAGTTTAAGATATTTTCATGGGTGCATTAATAGCCAATGTACATATTTTACTGCCTGGTCCTACGACATTCCAAGGCACTGTGCCAAGATCAAATGTAGTATAATTGGCTGCTTGGATGTTCAGATAGATGTACAATTGTAGCATATAAGGTACAAATCTTTAACTGTACTTTATAGTCTTCAACAACTTAAAGACAATATCTCTAACATAATGGAATAAACTGTGTTTGCATTTTATATTTGGTAATAGTGCTTACTGTTACTTCATTACTTCATAGGCTGCCACAACCTTTTTTTCTGAAGGCCTTATAGAACTCTTTAGATCTTGGTATGATGACCCCACACACCTCAATAACAAAGGGAACACAAGACACTAGATGTGAGAGGTTTGATTAAGACAGTTTCCACCTGCGGTCCTTAAGCAGGTTCTAATCACCCAATCTTGAACTCCTGATTCTAATTTTATGGATTTGAAACTGTGATAAATGTAGGGGTGTACTTAATTTTTCCATGTGACTGATTTGTTGTTGTTGTTGTTGTTTTTGTTCATTTAAATTGTGAAAATTACTACAAAATATCAATTTAATGTCATATGTATCGCCTTTATTAATAGTCACTGTTTCAAAGAGGATCAAATGTTTACTTGTTTAAATACACGTTAAGAAAAAAAAATAAAAAATCCATGGTGTGTACTTACAGTGCACCCGGAAAGTATTCACAGTGCTTCACTTTTTCCACATTTTGTTATGTTACAGCCTTATTCCAAAATGGATTAAATTAATTATTTTCCTCAAAATTCTACAAACAATACCCCATAATTACAACGTGAAAGAATTTTGTTTGAAATCTTTGCAAATTTATTAAAAATAAAAAACAAAAAAGCACATGTACATAAGTATTCACAGCCTTTGCCATGACACTCAAAATTGAGCTCAGGTGCATCCTGTACCCACTGATCATCCTTGAGATGTTTCTACAACTTGATTGGAGTCCACCTGTGGTAAATTCAGTTGATTGGACATGATTTGGAAAGGCCTGCACCTGTCTATATATGGTCCCACAGTTAACAAAGCATGCCAAGCCATGAAGTCCAAGGAATTGTCTGTAGACCTCCGAGACAGGATTGTATCAAGGCATAGATCTGGGGAAGGGTACAGAAATATTTCTGCCACATCGGAAGTCCCAATGAGCACAGTGGCCTCCATCATCTGTAAATGGAAGAAGTTCGGAACCACCAGGACTCCTCCTAGAGCTGGCCGCCCGGCCAAAATGAGCGACTGGGGAGAAGGGCCTTAGTCAGGGAGGTGACCAAAAACCTGATGGTCACTCTGACAGAGCTCCAGCATGTCTCTGTGGAGAGAGGAGAACCTTCCAGAAGAACAACCATCTCTGCAGCACTCCACCAGTCAGGCCTGTATGGTAGAGTGGCCATATGGAAGCCACAACCCTCCTGGAGTTTTCCAAAAGGCACTGGAAGGACTCTCAGACCATGAGAAACAAAATTCTCTGGTCTGATGAAACAAAGATTGAACTCTTTGGCCTAAATGGCAAGCGTCATGTCTGGAGGAAACCAGGCACCACTCATCACCTGGCCAGTACCATCCCTACATTGAAGCATGATGGTGGCAGGATCATGCTGTGGGGATGTTTTTCAGTGGCAGGAACTGGGAGACTAGTCAGGATCGAAGAAAAGATGAATGCAGCAATGTACAGAGACATCCTTGATGAAAACCTGCTCCAGAGTGCTCTGGACCTCAGACTGGGACGAAGGTTCATCTTCCAACAGCACAATGACCTTAAGCACACAGCCATGATAACAAAGGAGTGGCTACAGGACAACTCTGTGAAGGTCCTTGAGTGGCCCAGCCAGAGCCCAGACTTGAACCCGATTGAACATCTCTGGAGAGATCTGAAAATGGCTGTGCACCCACGCTCCCCACCCAACCTGATGGAGCTTGAGAGGTCCTGCAAAGAAGAATGGGATAAACTGCCCAAAAATAGGTGTGCCAAGCTTGTAGCACCATACTCAAAAAGACTTGAGGCTGTAATTGGTGCCAAATGTGCTTCAACAAAGTATTGAGCAAAGGCTGTGGATACTTATGTACGTGCTTTTTTTTTTCTTTTTTCTTTCTTTTTTAAAAAAAATAAATTTTCAAAGATTTTTAACAAACTTCTTTCACATTGTCATTATGGGGTATTGTTTGTAGAATTTTGAGGGAAATAATGAATTTAATCCATTTTGAATTAAGGCTGTAACATAACAAAATGTGGAAAAAGTGAAGTTCTGTGAATACTTTCCGGATGCACTGTATTTCTTTTTTTATATGATTGTATATGCCCTGCCAAGATACCCCACCAAATTATTTGAGCAGTTGCAGGATGGCTGGGTGACTCTTAGTGGTCTGTTTTGACAGTCGTGGCAAGGAAGGCAAATGGCATCTTGCTGGTGACCTGGTTTGCAGCAGAATGTGCACAGTTAGGCAGTGCTGCACATAAGCCGGTGAATGAGGACACAACCCCTGTTTCCTGCTGGTATAACGGAGGAGAGGGAATGGGATAGAGCATGCTTTTAGAGATCCTGTGATCATAATGTTTGGTTATTTGAGCTGTCAGTCTGTGAGCCAGGGACAATAGTGAAACAGCAATCAGAGATTTTGTGCTGGTGTTTGTCTCATAAAAGGGGGCACAGAAAACATGGCAAAATGTGTATTATTGTTAAATAATAATAATAATAATAAAAAAAAAAAGGATATTACTATTGTGGCAATATTTCTAATTGTTAACAATTTGCATTATTCTTTTGCATATTCTATCAGAAATATTGTGTTAAGGAGACTGTTTTATTAGGAAATAAAAATAAAAGCAGTGTAGGCGAGATAGAGCCAAGTGTCTCAGCTACATGCACAGAGGACACACAATGGAAAAAGGGCGGCGGCACTCTCCGTGTGATTGAATTCATCGATGTTTGCGATAGGTATTTATGACGGCAATGTGAAATGCAAACATTTTAGCAGACGTCGATACAATTAGATTATTTTCTTCTTTATTTTGCCAATAGAAATATGTAGGGCGCATTTTGTCTTTAAGCGATTTGTCGCTGTTTTTTTTTTTTTTTTTTTGGTGTGTGTGTGTGTGTTTGATGGAGAGGGTGCAGCTCCCCCTCCCCCGCCTGTAGAGTGCAGCGAGCGCAAAGGAGGAGAGAGAAAGAAAGACAGGGGAGAGGCTGCGGCCAACTGAGGAGAAACAATAACCAGCCTCGCTGAATATTGGGGAAAAATATAGGGTGAACACAAAGAAGGGGCCATGGACAGAGCAGGAAAATGTCCGTTTAACGTGGAAGCGGAGAGGAGATTCTGGTCGTCCTGCACATAGTCGAGGTAGAACCGATGGCTCTCCCTGATTTTTGATGCCGTGGCAGAAGCAAGCACACGCCAAGCTCGAAAGGCGGAAAACAGTTTTTAATCCGTCTGCAGATGCTGTGCCAGCTTGAGATGGCTGTTGCGGGGCGATGCAGAAGCATAAATGATAGTGTACTTCTTTGTTTTTATTTCGTCGTCGTTTTTGTATTGAGTGGCCTTACAAATGCACAAATTCGCTATAGCATTCCCGAGGAGTTGGAATCCGGCGCAGTCGTCGGAGATCTCGTTCGTGATATGGGATTGGATCTTGTAACGCTCTCGGCTCGCCGGATCAGGATAAACTCGGACAACGCGCGGCGATACTTCAGCATTAACCACAAAACCGGTAAGCTTTCCGTCAGTGATCGGATCGACCGCGAGACTCTGTGTGAGTTCAGCGGCAGCTGCCTTCTTAGCCTCGAAGTGGTCTTAGAAAACCCATCCGAGACGCACAACGTGGAGGTCGAAATTTTGGATGCAAACGACAATGCGCCGCTTTTCCCCAGAGACGAGTATCAGTTGGAGATCTCGGAGGCAGCTCAGCCTGGCGCAAAGTTTCCTATCGAAGGCGCCCAGGACGCTGACGACGCCTCAAATTCCATTCGCCATTATCGCCTCTCGCCAAACGAGCATCTTGCGCTGGAATCAAACAAACCACCTGCCAGTGGAAAGCACATAGAGCTCATTCTGAAAAAACCGTTTGACAGGGAGATGGTTCCATCTCATCAGCTACTTCTCACTGCTACTGACGGAGGCTCTCCCCCACGCTCTGGCACGGCGAAAATCAACGTACGCGTTTTGGACACCAATGACAACGTTCCAAAGTTCGACAGCTCCGTGTACAAAGTAAAATTGCGGGAGAATTCGCCCCTTGGTGCTCTGGTGATTAAACTGAATGCAACAGACCGGGATGAAGGCACAAATGGAGAAGTTTTTTATTCTTTTAGTTCATACACACCTGAAAGGGTTCGGCAGATGTTCAGCATGGATTCAGACACTGGAGAGATTCGTGTCAGGAGTAACGTGGACTATGAGGAGACCAACAGTTATGAAATGTACATTCAGGCTATGGACAGGGGGCATGGGGCAGTAGCAGTGCACTGCAAAGTAGTTGTGGAGGTGCTGGATGTAAATGATAACCCACCTGAGATTGTACTCTCTACTCTATCCAGTCCAGTGCGGGAGGATGCTCGAGCAGACACTGGCGTGGCCTTGATTAGTGTTAATGACCGTGACTCTGGACAAAACAAACATGTCACCCTAGACATTATTCCTCCTGACCTCCCATTTAAAATAAAGTCGTTTCGGAACCACTACACTATAGTCACAGCTGCCTTCCTGGATAGAGAGACAATATCATCATACAATGTCACAATAACAGCAGTTGATGGTGGAACCCCACCTCTCTCCTCTTCAATGACTGTTCGTGTAGATGTGGCAGATGTTAATGACAACCCACCTCGTTTTGAGCAGACATCATACACTGTGTATGTCACTGAGAACAATGCTCCAAGTGCTCCTTTGTGTGTTGTAAAGGCCACAGATCCTGATGCAAATGAGAATGCACGCATCACATACACCGTCCTCAATGACAACAACCACGGGATCTCTGTGGGGTCATACGTGTCCGTGAAACCGGCCACAGGTGAGGTCTATGCCCTGCGCTCTTTTGACTTTGAGAAGCTGCGGGAGTTTCATTTCCAGGTCAAAGCTCAGGACAATGGTGTACCACCTCTGAGCCGAGTAGCAACAGTTTATGTTTATGTCATGGACTCCAATGACCACACACCATGGTTTGTCCACCCAGCAGCAAATGTTTCTCACATGGCTGAAACTATCCTTCGTAATGCAGAGGCAGGTATGCTAGTGACTCGAGTGTTGGCATGGGATGGCGATGCAGGGCAGAATGCTTGGCTACTCTACACACTCGAACACCCCTCTGAACTAGACCTTTTCAAGGTGCATGAGCACACAGGTGAGATCCGAACAACACGTCGTGTTGTTGAGGACAACTCCACAGTCTTCAGCCTCACAGTGCATGTGAAAGATCATGGAGAGCCACCACGCTCTGCCTCTGCAACCATTAATGTGGCTATCATGGAGCTCCCTCCAAAAGTGGCATCTGACCCTAAGCGCATCATTAGACCCCATGGAACTCTAATTTTCTCCAGTGTTACACTATACCTCATTGTTGCCCTCACTGCCACCACCTTTGTCTTTTTGGTTACCGTTTTTGTCCTCGCCATTGTGCGTTGCCATGCCTACTGCAGCCAGCCTGATGCATGCTCCTGCTCGCCCTGCTGTGGTGGATCCAAGAAGAAGGCACCCAAAGAGGGTGGAGGAAATGGTGGAGGGAGTGGTGGTGGAAGTGGTGGTGGCAGTGGTGGAGCATCAGGTGGAGGTGGTGGAGGTGGAGGTGGAGGAGGAAACCAGCAGCAACAAGCTGTGGCTCTACGAAGGGACCTTAAAGTAGAACCGCACTATATTGAAGTTCGTGGAAATGGATCTATGACCAAAACCTACTGCTACAAGACCTGCCTAACAGCCACTTCAGGAAGTGACACATTCATGTTCTATAACATGGGACGACCTGTGAGTGGAACCTGGGGCTCAGGGGCTGAACGATTCTTCACCAGTCAGAGCGGGCAGTTTGTGCGCAGGCTTAGTATGCCAGATGCCACCGCCATACAGGTGTGTGCCACACCCACATTTGTCTGAGAGCTATTGTTTTCCCTGGTCTGTGTGGTATTTGCTTGATGATGTTGTCATTGCCCCTCATACCATGTGGATTGTAATTACAGCTAACTTAATTTAAGTATTCAATTTTCTAATAAAATGAGACAAAGGTTACATATAATGTACATGGATGTGTGAGTGCTTTCACTGTTGTTGAACATTCTGCAACTATTTGTGCCATTGTCTTATTGAGACAGCATGTTTGAGTATTCTTTAAAGGTTTTCAGCATCCATGAAATATCATTTGTACTCTGTATTCAAGAAAAAGCACTCTCAACCTTCTCATGCTTGTGCTGCTTTCCTCCCTCCCTTAATTGCTCTCGTTCTCCCTTGCTCTCTCTTTTTGCACTGCAGTGCAGTCTTCAGTAGCAGTACAGCTGGGTGTGTTATATTTAGAGGTGAGAAATGCAAGCAACACCGCAGATTCTCTGTTCTCACTCTTAACACTTCAAGTAGCACTGTTCTGGACTAGTCCATCTTCATCAAGAGAATGTGTGATTGGATTATGATTAGTCCTTTAACATGGGCTGTAATCTTATGATCTGATTACAAATGGGTTGATTGATTGTTGATGATTAACATAAGCTAGTATTTTATTCTGCAATCCTCGGTAGTATCAATAATTGTCAACACAATGCTGCATCAAAGTTCATGGTTACTGTACTACCGAGCAAGATGTTGTGGTATAAAGGTAGCATTTCAATTCACAGTAGCAGTAACTCAAAAGGTGCATATAATTGTAACTGTCCTGTTGCATCTGTTATTTATTTATTTTTATTTTTATTTGGCATCTGCATGTAAAGAAAGCCATAACATGAAAGTGGTAGATGGTAGGAATAAGTAATTGTTGGTTAATGCCTGCCTCACTCATTAAATGCCAGTCATGTTTGTTCTTTCTTGTAATTTAGTGTTGATGATGTGTAGCTCCATGTTGCCACCAGCTGATTGGGCCTTTTGCTTTGGAAAAAGCAGGGAGAAGTGATGTGATTGGTTGTTGCAGGGTTATGAGCACTGTATCTAGGCGAGGTGTGTCCACTTGGCAGAGAGAGAGAGCATTAGCATGGGAGAGAAAGAACAAGGGAGTGAGGGCAAGAAAGACCAGACTGAACCTGAGAGCTTATTTTTTTCCCTCTCTCCTCACACCCATCATTCTAAGATATGAGATACATATTTATTTTTCCCTACTTGGGTAAAAATTGTCAGTATGCAATGAGATAGAATAGAGAGATGATACATATTGATATAATTGTATAATTTGTACCCTCTGGACATGTGCACATGTGAAAAGCTGATTCAAAATCTAAAAGTTGAAACAACTTCATAATAGCAAATTTCCTAATAAGGGATATAAAGGCAGCACTTCTTTTGGGAGACAGTGTGTACACTGTGAATGGGTGTTATATCACCATCCATTTGCTAAGCGTGCACATTAGACAGACTTACATGAACGCATTATACTGCTGCTTCTGGCAGTGTTTTGCAGTGTGTTGGTTTTGTGTTTGGTTTAATAATGACTGCTACAAAACTTGTTTGATTCATGAAACACAACAACACAGAAACCAACATCACACATACAAGGAATGTGAGCTGTGTTTATGTGACAAGCTCATAAATGCAACGAGTTCAGTCCACACATTGTTATGATAGATTTGTAAATAATGTTGAAGAGAATAAATAATGTTGAAGAGGATACCTCTTACAACATGGTTTGGATTTCTCTGTTTATGTGTGTTAGAGACAGAAAGTCTGGACTACTATGGAAGTACAGATTCAATTCTCATTTCCAGATTCTTACAGTCTCTAGCTGCTCTTTTCACGATAATCAACATTTTGTTATCTATCTCTTCATGTATTTGTATTTTTTTGCAAAGAAATCCTTAATGCTGATATGACCGATGTTTTTCAGTTGTTTCAAAATATAACACATGCTAGGTTTTATTGTTGTGTTTTTCTTTCAGTGCAAACTCAGACTTTATGAAATGGATTGGCTGTTACTATATTTTTTTCTTTCAAGAGTCTATGATCTTGACATGACTTTGTGCATGTGTGTGTTTGTATGTGGGTGTTTACGCACTAACCCTGTCCTCTGCAGGAAAAGAATGAAGAATGAAGATATCACTGTAAATATAATTTATAACCTCTGTTGTTTTATTTTGTCTTTGTAGATAACCATTCTTCTTCTATTTTTCTCCTTCTTCTTCTTCTTCTTCATCTTCTATCTGGATTTTCTCTGTTCTCCTTTACTTTCCCTATATATTTGCTGCAGCCCAAGGCTCCCAATGCAGACTGGAGATATTCAGCTTCTCTCAGAGCAGGAATGCAAAGGTATGACTATTAAAACATTCTTTATTTTGCACACAGCATGTTAACAAACCTTTAGACACCGTTGGATCTCGGTAGCACTAGCCATATCCCTTTTCCCCAACACCCCACCTTTCCATATGTTCCTATATTTAAAAAATGCCCTTGTCTATCACAAAACAGTTAACAAAAATTTAATAATGTGGAGATCAATAATTTTTAGAACAGACCTTGACAGTCCCATCTATGATCAGTAAATCTGATAGTAAATGTCACATGCAAAGTGGCTTGACAATGTTTTAATCCGTTGCACCTTAGGCAAACCCACCTATATAATCTTCACTCGACTGAATAAAGATAAAAAAGAGGATAAATAAATAATGAAAAGCAGTTCAACACAAAATAGTCCAGTCTAGTGTACCAACGAAAAAGCAGTCTATCAGATTCCCCACAAGCCACTCTGCAGTGCGGTAATGTGGATCACTCAAGCTGAAGGTCACTGTAATAAGCGTAGGGTTGTTATAATAAGCTGCATTTATTTTAACGAGCAGAAAGTGTGCTGGGATTGCATGTTCACTCAGAAGTGAACAGTACTATGATGAGCAAAGTCCAGCTAGAAAACCTGGTCTATAATGCACGTCTGTTTCTTTTTCTTTATCAGAAAAAAATGATCAGGGGCACTGATAGAAGCCAGCAGTACTGTCGCCATTGCTGTGACAATAAAGGGCACTGGGGACGAAAGAATGGATAGAACTCACACAGCTGCTAGCACTATGTACAAACAGGGGCTATTGTGTGGTCAAGTGTATAAGATCATACATGTCTCTTGGTGTTTTATACGATGATATGGATACCTTTGTGACTGGGATGCATTTTGTGTGAATATACACATGTATGTTACATTTTCAAGTCTGGTCTAGTATCTGGCATTAGTTTATGAAGAACCCTGACTCCAACTTAATTAAATCAGGGTTAATTGGAGGATAAGGTACAGAAGTAAATCAATCAGAAGTGTAATCAATCAGATCAGCTTGATTATTACTGTTCATGTGTCACAGACAGGAACACAACCTTTAATATATCATCCTTATTTCTACACTCAACTCTGGGTTACTTATATATTTTCCATATTAATCCTGTAGCTCACTGATATGGGAGGATTTGTTCTGTTAGCATTTGATCATTGTGAGAGGATTTGCCTGTGTCCTTATGAAATTAAAATAGAAAGATATTTTATACAAAGATTAAATTTGGGAAAACCTAAAGGTATCATTCAAAGAAATGACAGAAAAATAGAGTGTAAAAAGGAGAGGGAGATGAGACAAATAAAATAAGGATGAGTGGAAAGCATTAAGAATTAGACAAGGATCATGTTTTTAATCAGTTCCTCCTCATTAATAATGGATACGTCCTTCTCAGTGACTCATGTTTTAGAAATCTTAAAATGGCCTCCACTAAGGCAATTTAAATAACAGTAGATTTTAATAATAAATCATACACTTTGCATGCACAAGCATATAGTAAAATACATATATTTATTTAAATCTGTGTTGATTATGAGAAAGACATTTGAAAGAGAGATAGGGAGAAACTGTGAGATGTGGGGGTGTTATGTAGCAACCATAATGGCATAACATATCAAACAAATCAGAAATTGAGAAAGAGAGAAAGCACAACTAAAATGGAGGCCATCTAGTATCCTCCCCTCTCTTTGCAGCCAGTCACCCATACCTCACTTACACCTATGACGTTTTTGTTTCTTAGTTTATATTTCATATAGTTGAACCAACATGCTCCCACAATTGAAAATTCATAAGAATGTACACAAGCTCCAAATTGGTAGCATTAAAGCAAGGAGCAGGGTTAGCAGATATACATTTTCTTAGAATTCCATTCTTATCCAGTGAAATACCTCCTGCTTGTTTGAATTTGACTGGAATATCAGCGCAGTCCATGTGATTTATGGGTATGTCTATTTTTATATTCTCACATTTTTAAAGTGCAACCTGATTTCCCCCTGTGCTACGCTACAGCCCTTGGCTTTAGGAAAACAAATCTCAACTGAGATAACCTCACTTGTTTGACAGACTTATCATACCTCAGTGTTTTTTCCTGAAATGTAGCTTGGCAGAGGAAGACAGGTTTGCAATATTACAATGGACAAACAGGCATTTTAAACTAATGTTTCAAGAAATATTAGAATACCCTAGCATTGACCATCTGGGTTACCATCATTCATTTTTCTGACTGAAATGAGGCTCTGTATGGCTCTATTCCATCACTGTGAATGCAAACTCACAGAGATAATCCGTCTTTAGCACACTTCTGTCCTCTCACAGAGACATGCCATATTACTTCTCTCTAGATTACACAGTCATGAAAATGAAAGCATTTTATTTCCTCCTGAAAAATTGGTTTATTGGTTAAAACAGTTTATTGGTTAAACAGAGACTAAGGTTTGTTAGTCACTGTTAATGAACTGTGTATTCTTAAACCTTTTACTAATTATGGATTATGTAGTTGTGTGTGTATATGTGTATATATATATATATATATATATATATATATATATATATATATATATATATATATAGAGAGAGAGAGAGAGAGAGAGAGAGAGAGAGAGAGAGAGAGCAAGAGTGAGAGAGAGATCCTTGCTTTAATTTCATTAATGGTCTCTGCACCCAGACTGCATGCAGTGAACAAAGACTAAGCAGGCATAAGGTGCAATTTGGCTTCTATAAACAACCCTTACCAAATCTAGCCTTGAGGCATCATCACACATTAGCACTAGGCAAAGGTTTTTTTTCTGGATAAGTTTAAAGGAAATGTTTTAGTACTGTAATAATGTGTATAAATAAATCATTTTAAGATTATGTTTTCCAAGGGTTTTTACTTTACTACAACTGTAACTACAAATGTACTTTATTAATTGTCTCATTAACGTGAATAACACTATTCTAATCTAATTATGCTGGTTAATTATTTTTGATGCAGCGTTTCACATCACATTTTCTCCTGTGTGTGTGTGCGTGTGTGTGTGTGTGTGTGTGTGTCTTGACATTTACAGCTCAGTCCATATGGAGGAGTCATCTGTGATGCAGGGGGCTCAGGGCGTTCTGGTCCAGAATTGGCCTACTGTCTCCAATGCTCCAGGTAAGACACCACCCTGTCTAAATCCTGCTTTACACCCGTTCACCAGAAGGTGAACTTAGTGTGCATTAAGTCATACCAAATTTATATTTAATGAGAATCTTATCTGGTAACTGCAAGTACAGTGAATGTAAGAAAACCTTAATTGTTTGCCCTGTTATGCTAGTAGTTCTTAGTGTTATCCTCAGAATGATTACTTTCTGTGTATATCTGTTATCGTCTATCCTGCACTGACCTTTAGTGCTCCCACATATCTTCCCTTCCCTTAAAATACCCAAAATGGCTTTCTCACATATTTCCCTGCAGTTGTTTCTGAATTAATGAAATGGCTCTAAATTGCAGCTGAAAATCACTCTAAGGCCAGGAGCTACAATGATGATGCATCCTAAATGACAGTTGTTTAGAAAACTGAAATGAATACCCTAAAGTATAATGCAACTGTACTTGCATTATAAAGAATACAGAACTGATTTAGTAAAATAATGACAGAAATAGGATTGTTATCGTGTTTTTATTATATCACATTAGAATCTGAAGCAGTTAATGGCATCACAATGCAAAAATGTTTATGAAACACCTTACAAAAGCCACTAAATACATTTATTTCACCATAGTTGCACCCCAGTTCTGCAATATTGTTAGACTACTCCTTAGTTACAATACAATAAAGCAAATGCATTCATTTATGACTTTTATGACACAATGAAGGCATTGTACTTTTCTTCTTTATCCTCCCCCTTCTTCAGAGGTAGAGAACGGTTGGTTAGCCAAATACCTTATTTAGTTAAAAGTATGGTTAATGACGTCTCAGAGATGTGAGGATTTGTTTAGTGGGTAGCTAAATAAACGAAATAAAACAGGAAGTGACGAAAAGCAGCATTCATGGATTTTCTCCCCAATTTGTTCAATTTTGCCAATTCATAGCCAATACCTAACTCACCCCCTACCACACAACAGCTACCAAAAGGGGAGATTGAAGGTTAACATGTACTTCCTCTTAAACACATAAAACCAGCCACCAGATCTTTTGTTTTAAACTGTTGCTCACGCACACACTCAGAGGAAAGCACTATATGCCTTCTTCCACATACATCATCTCACAGATGCCTGTGATTGGTTAGATACAGAGAAGAGAGTAATGCTATCTTTCTGAACCAATATTGCT
Source organism: Ictalurus punctatus (assembly GCF_001660625.3). Classification (NCBI taxonomy): domain Eukaryota; kingdom Metazoa; phylum Chordata; class Actinopteri; order Siluriformes; family Ictaluridae; genus Ictalurus; species Ictalurus punctatus. The sequence goes on from NC_030429.2 coordinate 9,204,335, forward strand.
CTCTTGGGCTTCTGGCCACAGATAGCTGTGGCATCGCAAGCATTTAAACTTGAAATCTCCAGTAGGGCAAACACCACTTGGGAGCTCATGGATTTTTATTAAAGAGAGAGACATGCAACTGGGAAAAAAAACATATCTGATTTTAATAACATAAAAGTACATTTTACCTTTTCAAGTTTCAAGAGTGAAATGTACCCTCCATCAAAACTACTCTTAAAATACAATTTAGTTAATAAGTTGCTATAAATAATAATAGAAGCCTAACATACAGTATTACTACCCTCTGGTGATGTATAGCAAATGTATAAAAAAAATATCACTGATTACTCCAGTTCTGAACAAATAAAACAGAATGCCTGCTTATCACCTAAGACAAGTTATGACATGACCTGATGAAGGTGGTGATGGTTATCTCTGCAAAAGGAAAACAAAGCAGAGATTACCATAATTTCCGGACTATAAGCCGCTACTTTTTTCACACGCTTTGTACACTGTGGCTTAAACAATGATGCGGCTAATTTATGGATTTTTCACGGGCTAACGAGCTTCATACCGCCAAAACATTTAGCCTCTTCACATCGGACCAATGAAATTACCGAACAGGTCACAGTGGACCAATGAAACTGTTCGAATTAAATCAAACGCACTCACACTAAATTCTTCAGATCAGTCATTTTGCGCTTCATGCATAAACCCTCATCATGGAAAACACACGAAGAAATGCATATGATGCAGCTTTCAAGTTAAAGGCGATCGATCTGGCTGTCGAAGAAGGAAATAGCATGCGAAGAGCAACTTTTGCTCAAGTCTGCCAGTGGATCCTAACAGTGTGGAGCAGTGTCAAAAAATCTACTATCACCAACGGGTTTCGAAAGGCTGGACTGCTGCGTGATGAAGAGGACAGTACAAGCTCAAGGGCAAATTTGCCTCGAGATGTAAGTGACATCAAGAGCGACAACGAAAGAGAGACTGAGGAAGTGTGTGACTAAGTACCGGTAATTCTGAGGCTGTTCAATTCTGAAGAAGATGACTTTAGTGGTTTTAGTGTGCAGGAGGAAGATGAAGATAGCAATCAATGACTTTTCCTGGTAGGCAACTGTATTTTTTTTTTTTTTTTAACCAGCCATGTTACAGGCACTGTTCGGGGCAAAAAAAGCATTTACGGTACGTATTTAATTAAAAGTTTAAAAAATCTTTCTGTGTAACATCTTTCTGTGTAAATATCTCATGTTACAACGTGGACACCTGCGGCGTATAGACAAGTGCGGCCTATATACGTACAATTTTTTTTTCTTTTTAAATTTAGTGGGTGCAGTTTATATTCAGGTGCGCTCAATAGTCCGAAAATTACGGTAAACAAGACAAAAGCTGACAAGGGCTTACAGTGGAGAGGTTATTAAGATAGACATGTTTACAGTCACAAAGAGATTGCTAACAATAAATTAAACAAAACATCAGCACCTATCATGAGAGAACAGAATCTGTAAGATATGTAAGAATGTAAATGTTACCATTCTGTGCACAACAGGAACTCTCTCCCTCTCACACAATCAGACATCTTCTCTCCTTCATAATCATCTTCTCTCATTTTTGAGAACACTGTAGGTTACAATTGTCATAGGGTCAGTTTGGAGTATGTCTGCATAATTAATGTATATTTAATTACACAATTAGCAGAACAAGAAAGCTATTAATGTACTGTCATGCTCATTCTGCAGTATGAAGTGATGCGATTTAGAGAAGTGGAAATCAGATAACATAGACAGAGAACAGGAGAGAGAAAGACAAAAAGCAAAATTACACCACTGGATCAGTAGGAAGACTCTATTTAAATTCATCAGATAAATAAAATATAATGGAGTTATATAAATCTTGAAAGAGGACAGGATGGAGAGGGAGGAGAAAATGTGATGGGGTATAACAGACAGGCAAACCAAGTGGGAAAGGGAGGGGAGGACAGTGCAATTACTTGGGTTATGAAAGATCAATTTGTACTAATTAAGTCTGTGCTGATGACTGAGAGAGCAAAGAGTGTTTTTAGCTGTAAGTAGCTGTGAGCTCTCTCTCTCTCGCTATCTCTCTCTCTCTCTCTCTCTCTCTCTCTCTCTCTATCTCTCTCTCTCTCTCTATCTCGTTCTCTTTTCTCTTTGGCATGGTCATTGATTACCTGTTGAGTCTGATAAGTTACAGCAGTTCTGATACGAAAGAAATTGTGAAATGGAATTAGGTACTGTAGAGTGAGCGATGTGTCAGACAGTGCCAGCTGATTTATTTACCACAGAGAATAAGTGAGTCCGCATGTTTGACCATATATCTGTGCACAGTCTTGGTTTACAAATAGTGACCGATGATAACTTAATGTGTCTTTTGAGATAATGATCAAAACCAGTAGTGCTACCCCTGCCTGTCACATATGTGTGTCTGTGTTTCCTGTTTAAACAAATGGAGAGAGCAGCCTACACCCAGATTAAGAGAATTACATTCAGAGAAACACACTGTTTTTCTCCAAGGACTTTCCTCTGTTGTGTATAGCATGTTTTTGAGCAGCTATGTACCCAATTTAGATAGAAAGAAAAAAAGTGAGTTTAATCCAGAGAATATAGAGGTGGCACGTTGAGAGAGTGAGAGAGTTCACAAGAAGGGGTCTGCAATGGCTGCTGTTACTAGGGGAAGAGAGAGAGAGTCGGAGCAGTAAGATATATCAAGGGCTTAAAGCATTATTATCCATCAGTGTCTTTGCCTTAGCCACTGGAAGAGGCAGTTTCCACAGCAACCATTCCAGAGCAGACAGAGAGAGAGAGAGAGAGAGAGAGAGAGAGAGAGGTGATGGAGGGAGAGGTGTGATGCTGTGGTACTGAATCACCTAAACAAAGGGCAGGCAGGTGGAATGTGAAAGACAAGACAGAAGAATATGTTAAAGTAGACCTGACAAATGAGCAGCCTTTGATCAAAATTATTTAAATTATATTGTGGTAAAGGAAAGGACGACAAGCAGTATACACTCACCATCCACTTTATTAGGAACACCTGTACACCTGCACATTCATGCACATTCATGTCCATATCAAACATCAAAATGGGGGAAAGTGTGATCTCTGTGAATTTGATTGTGGCATCATTGTTGGTACCAGATGGGCAGGTTTGGATATTTTATAAATGCTGATCTCCTGGGAGTTTCACAAACAACAGTCTCTAGTGTTTATACAGAATGGTGTGAAAAACAAAAACAGTGAGTGAGCAACAGTTGCGTGGATGGAAACTCCTTGTTGATAATAGAGGTCAGAGGAAAAAGGCCAGACTGGTTCGAGCTGCCAGGAAAGATATAGTAACTCAAATAATCACTCTTTACAACCATTACATTACAAAACAAAACAAACCTTGAGATGGATAGGCTACAACAGCAGAAGACCACATCAGATTCCACTCTTGTCAGCCAAGAACAAGAATCTGAGGCTATCATGGGCACACACCCAAACTGGATAGTTGAAGATTAAGAAAAAAAATCAACTGGTCTTTTTCCAGTCTTCAACTATCAACAGCTTCGATGAGTTTGTGCCCGTGATAGCCTTAGATTCTTGTTCTTGGCTGACAGAGGTGAAACATGATGTGGTCTTCTGCTGTTGTGGCCAACCATCTCAAGGTTTGATGTGTAGTGCATTCTTAGATGCATTTCTGTTCACCATGTTTAGAAAGAGTGCTTATTTGAGCTACTTTATACTTCCTGTCAGCTCAAGACAGTCTGGTCATTCTCCTCTGATCTCTCTCATCAATAAGGCATTTCAGCCTGCAGAGCCTCTGCACACAAGATGTTTTTTTCTCACCATTCTGTGTAAACTCTATATACTGCTTTGGGTGAAAAACCCAGGAGATTAGCAGTTTCTGAAATACTCAAACCAGGCCATCTGGCACCAACAACCATGCCATGGTTAAACTCACTGAGATCACATTTTCCCCCATTCTGATGTTTGATGTGAACATTAACTGAAGCTTTTCCCTGTATCTGCATGATTTTATGCATCGTCCTGCTGCCACATGATTGGCTGATTAGATAACTGCATAAATGAGCAGGTGTTCCTAATCAAGTGCATATGTACACTATATAGGCAAAAGTAAGGACATCTAACCAATCACACCCACATGTGCATTCATATGTCCCCCTTTGCTGTTATAACAGCCTCCACTCTTCAGAAAAGGCTTTCCACTAGATTTTGGAGCGTGGCTTTCGGGATTTTCCATTTAGCCACAAGAGCATTAGTGAGGTCAGGCACTGATGTTGGGCATGGAGGCTTGGCACACTGTCACCATTACAATTCCTCCCAAAGATGTTCAGTGGGATTGAGGTCAGGGCACTGTACAGGCCACTTGAGTTTTTCCACTCCAACCTTGGCAAACTATGTCTTTATGCAGTTCTTGCTTTCTTCACAGGGACACTGTCATACTGGAACAGGTTTGGGCTAGCCCCCTTACTTCCAATAAAGGGAAATGTTAAATCTGCAGCATACAAAGACATACCAACAGTATGAGGAAGGTCCTCATGTAACTGCAGTAGTCAGTTGTCCAAAGTTTTTTTTTTTTTTTTGCTATACAGTGTATTTTAAAAGAGTGACGAATAGAATGATTAGAAGAAAGTAAGATTGGAAAAAACAGTATAAAGAAATTAATGATTTCTTCATCAGTTAACAAGATACCTGCAAAAACAGGAAAGGAGAGATGCTGAGGGGAGCTAGGAAGGCAGAGAGAGAGAGGGGTGAGGTGGAAGAAAGGTGGATGGCCATGACCTTTTCCATTCTGGCAATTTAAAGTTCTGTAGGTGTGCCAACCTGTGCTGCCCTATGACTCAGATCATGATGCCATATGCCCACATATGGGCAAACAGACACAGTAATTCTCTTGTGCTTCAGAACCCTAGTGCAAGAGCCTGCTCTGAAATCCACCAGAATTATATTAACATCAGTTTATGAACACTATGCAAAGCATATTGTTTTTTTTTTTAAAGTGCAAAGATTCAGAACACAAAGGTATTTATACATATTATCGAGTTGTTTTTTACAACCGTCAACTAGAAATTTTAAATATTTTGTGTTCTAAACATCTATTTGAAATACATCTTTTGAAATCTCTTTCAAATACATCAAATTGAAATTTTAAATATTTTGTGTCTTAAGCATCTATTTCAAATACATTTATCAGAAACACACACACACACACACACACACACACACACACACACACGCACACAAATGGGTTTCTAGGCTGCATGTACACAAAGCCTGTCTGTGCCATCTGCTGTGTTTTATCAGGATTGCTAAAGCCAGACAGACCTAGGTGTGGCACATCCTCTCATATAGACATTCATACACAATGTATTGACTACATATTAGCCCCAATTAATAGTACATTATACATAACATGCTTGTCTTTAAACATATTTTATTTAAATGGATAAAATCTTAATGTGCATGTATTGTGCACTTTTTCAAATAAAGCTACACGCAATGCAAAAGGCATTAAACTAATAGCTTTCATGTTAAATCCTGTATCATAGGATTTATTATTAAATACTCCACAAAAAGCACACAAAAATGTCAAGATGTAGCATTTGGGTTTTTTTTTTTTTTCCTTATGGGTGTGGCCTAAAATCTTGTGGCCAGCTTTGGCAAAATTGCACACCTTCAGGAATGTAGAGTGAACATAGAAGGAGGATTACATTTCATTAGCTCTTCTACTAGACGATTGAGCCGCTCACAGTAATAATTTTTCATAGCAGTTATATTGCTTATTAAACCTATGTCAGTAATCTCAGGACATAGTGTCTCCTTGTGCTACATTAAACACAGGGCCAATTAAAGGGGGCTTTAGGGAGAATTTTTTGATTTCTTCTTTCCATATCCAAGCAGTGATATGGTTGTTATTCTAGCAGTGGCAAATGTGTCCCTTTTTTCTAACCTAACAGCAAATAAAGGGGAGAGATAATCACAAAAATACTAAATGAAATGGAAACAAAAAATGTGGACAAATGAGGTGTCTAAAGCACAGTCAGAGAGAAAAGGGGAGGGAAATTGGGTGCTTTTGTGCATAATTGCTGGTTAAGGGAATCAAGCAGCATCCTCAAGACCCATAATACCCCTCTTTCTCGCTTTTTTCTTTCTCTCTCTCTCTCTCTCTCTCTCTCTTTCAGACACACACACACAAGTACATGAATATAAATGGCAGACCTCAAACTATCGTGTTTCTCTTTGGATTTGAATATTATTAATTTTAAAAATGAGATAATATGCATCCTCTTTTTCTGTGTATTCATGTGGGATTTAGGAAAATAAAAGGCTAATGCACACTCCTGGACAGATGTTATTATTTTCACCATTGACAGCAGGTATTCAGTCAAGTTTTGCTTCTTGGTTTGGATAAAACCCTGGACACATATTCTTCTTGCCAATTTACTGAAATAACAGTGTGTTATTTTAATAACAGTGTGTTATTTTAATTAATTGTAGCACCGTTATACTGTATGTACAAAACCATATTTAAAAAATACTGATGTATAATATCAGTATATAGTTTGAAATATTGTGTATATATATTAACAGTATTTATGCAGACAGTAGATCTTTAATTTAATACAAAATTGCCAGAGCAAGTTGAATGTTTTTTTTTTCTTCAATGCGGAAGAAGAGTGTTTTATTTCTGCAGTGGAACATGAGAGGTGTTCTCCATCACTGTTGTACATTCTGCTGTAGTAAGCACATTCTGAAGAGCGAGACGCTAATAGGAGACATTTGAAAAAGAACAGCTCCTGCTTGCAGACACGGTCATTCACACACCACTGCACATATTCTCTCAAACACCACTGGTAGTACATGATAATCTTAAAACAGAAATAGAGTTAGGAAGAGAGAGAGCTCCTTTGGCTGTGTCAAAAAAGAAGTTTACAAAGTAGGTCACAGTTGTGTTGACTAATCTTGACTGGTATTTGTCGCTAGTGATAGGGTAGTGCATAAGTATATGAGTGAATCTGAAGGACAACAAAATCACTTATATATTAAAATGAAATCAGGTTCAAACAATAGAGATACAATGGTGTGTCAAGTCATTTTGGCACTCTACCCTAAGAATATTATGAATATAGCCTACTATGATATAATATCTGACAGCAGTCATGTCTAGCTACAGTCTTACCGACCCATGGCATTGCAGAGACCACATGATAGTCATATGTCAGTGTTTTTGAAAAGCTGTTTTCTCTTATCCATGCTACAACATGAAAATTGCATTTTCAGATTTAACCACTTTGTAGAGCAGAGGTGAAAAAAAGCACAGTTTTAGTGTGGGTGGAAATGTAAAAAAAAAAAAAAAAAAAAAAAAAAAAACACCTAAAAGCATTTAGAACAAAATTAATGTGTTAGTGTGGACAAGGTAGCTAAAGAGGGATTTTTCAGCTTGCATTTAATTAAAAAAAAATAAAAATAAACATTATACAATATAGCCTAAAGAAAGCAGAGATTATTTTCAGTAACCAGCATTTAGCCTAATGTTAATGTTGGCTACATCACCAACACTTGTTCATACTAGCTAAATTATCAAATGTTAGATAAGTACACTAAAATAAACCAACAGGTAATTTGGTTATTATTAGCTATAGCTAGCTACTTGTATTTTGTTTACTAACTGTACATAATTTAAATAATATAATTTATAACAGTTGTTTTATGATATAGAGTGATTTCCTTCCCTTCTTCTGACTTCAGACTTCAACAGTAATTTATAGCATGTGCACGCACACACACACACACACACACACACACACACACAGGGCAGCCCAGCATGGTGACTCATGTCAACCCACAGACAGCCTGTGCAGGATTAGAATTAACTAACCCAAATCGGGTGGCGCGCATACAGTACGCACGTACTCTTGCTGATGATGAAATTTTGCGCCATGCGAATTGTACGCTTTTCGTATTTTATGTCTAAAAAGTGAATCATACTTTCTGCTTCACCACAGGTACTTTGTGCATGCAGGTCGCACATGTGCATTTAATTCTTTTGCAGTATTTAGTTGCTCCACAAGGTAGTAACAGTGACCCAGGGCCGCTGATTCTCAAGGTAGTCGAAGAAAAATTAAATCAATGGAAGAGAAAGAATGTGTGCAGTTTAGAAAGTACCTGCATTTGTATAATTCTTGCCTTAAAGAATATAAGGATTTGTATATGGGCGCTAATCACGGCGAGAGATTGCCCAAGCATACGTGTTGTTGTGATTCTTCTTCGTTGTCGTCCTTCACACCAGAAGACCTGCTTTACTGCTCTTTAGCCTCCTTCACACTTGCCTGTGCACACATAACTACACAGTGACACTTACACACACATCCGTTCCTTCTCAAGAATTCTAAAGCCACATTTTATCTTAAAAAGAGGTTAAACTCAGTTGTGTCTGAAGATGTGTGTGTGTGCGTTACTCTTTGCCTTCCTGTCAGTGTGTGTTTACTTCTGTTAAAATGTCAGCCTTTCTTCTATAACCTTTCTGTCTTCCTGCTCTAATGGGTTGGACCTGATATGTAATCCTGTGCTGTTGGATCCTGGTACATTCTTCCTTGGCTGTCTAATACTGCATGTTTATCGGTGATTGTTGTAATACAAGACATTCTTTGAAATGTGTACAGAATGCCATGATACAAAATGCTGTATTCATGACATGACAGTAAATGTTTGTTTTATGTTTATTGATAGCCATGTAGGTTGGCTGAAGTGAATTGAAGTGTCTATAACATTAATAATATTTTTTCTGTCTCTCTGTTTGTGGTAGATAATGAGGGTGGCGAGGTGTCTCCTCCTGTAGGCGCTGGTGTGGACAGTAACAGTTGGCATTTTCGGTATGGTCCAGGCCCTGGCATGCCCCCTCAGCATTTGAAGCCAGGCGAGGTCCCACCTGAAGCCTTCATCATCCCTGGCTCTCCTGCCATCATTTCTATCAGACAGGGGCAGGATGGTGATGATAAGAGCGACTTCATCACTTTTGGCAAGAAAGAGGAGGCCAAGAAGAAGAAAAAGAAGAAGAAGGAAAAGGAAAAGAAAGACAAGAAGGAGAAAGGGAAAGATGATGATGACTAGAAATAAAACTCCTAAGTTTATATATAAGACAGAGATCTCAACGGGGGTCATGATAGAACTGATTAATAAGGTTATGGGTGAGGAATATTAGATCTTTTTTTGTGTGTACTTTCCTCGTTTTGAACTAAAACAAATATTTTATGTTGAGTCATGATGTCTGACTTAACATGAAGTCTTTAATTAAGATCTCCGATATTTCCATGTCTCGCGCTATCAAAATTGGCCTTACATAACTCAATTCACTTTGATATTATTGATTCGTTTTCCTCCATGCTCACAGTGCCTGACCACCCAATTTTCTCAAATGACAACAGTGAGAGAGAGAGACTGCTGTTGACACCTCTGTCTTATTTATCATTTGAGTTCAGTTTTTTGATCTCAGAAAGGAAGACAAAATCAGATTTAAGAAGGTTAAGAGCAGTACACCACGTCTGATTACCAAGAGACTTGTCAAAAAATAAAATTAAAAAAATAAAGAAGGCAAAAAGATGAACAAGTTTTGAGGAGAAAAGGATAAGCTTTGAGAGTGGTGATGAGGTGTGTGCTGGTGTGAGTATGGTGCCAACAGAGAGGTTGTGTGCCATGTTTAAAGTAAAACTGGTTTCCTATAAAGAGACAATGTTAAACTAATGCTTCTGCTTGCTCTGCTCTATGTCTGTGTCTACACTATGGAGACGTATCTCAAATCTATAACGAACATGTGGACACACTCACCTGACACCCAGCAGCAAAATAAAAAAGAAAGATAAAACAGTGGTGAATGGTAAGAAGCAAGCACATTATGTTTACCAGCACTCTCTCCCAGTCATTATAAGCGCATTATCTGAAAATCTAAAATTTAACACTCACGCACATGCTTGTACAGGGTCAAAGTTTAACACTCCACTAATGATAGCTCCCCTTTCATTGTGCCTGTTTTTGTTTTCAAAGATGCAGCTTTGCCACAAAAAGTCAAGTATGTGATTAAACACAGGGCAAAAATGGAGGAACTAAAGTCTGGCAAAAGCTGAAAACTGCAAAGCAACAGAGGCTGGGTGCATGTAGTGGTGACTGACCTACAGAAACAGTAAAGAATGATTACTGAATAAAGGAAAACTATGGGTAGTGTTGCTTAGATGGGTAGCTGATATAGTTGTACAATACATGTAAAAAGAAAAAAAAACAGTGTTAGTGCTAATGTACAAAACATACAACCATCTCCTGAAAACTTCAGTGATCTCAAGCGTATGCTTTGAATGTTTGGTATCGCTACCCTTGAGCTTGTTTTCTATTAAACCTTAAACTCTGACCTTTAACCCTATTTTTGTGCCTGCTTTCTCATCTAATATGAGGATGTGGTGTATGGATTTTGTCCTGTACAAAATACCCTTGCCTTTCTGCTTGGAAGGCAAAGACATGTTCAGCTAACTTAGATAACAAATTAGGCTGATTCTTGAGTGTTGTTTTAGCAAAAAAAAAAAAAAAAAATTTTTTAAGATCTGTTTTTATAAGCTTTAATTGATCTATATTGCATTTGTACAGTACATCTTTTGCTCTGTCTATGATTCTTTCTACCCTGGCTTCATGCTCTGTTTTGTTTTGAATGTTGAATAGGTCAGCTCTAGTCATTGTACTGCACCCAGTACACAGAACATCACTCCTCTCTGTGTGTCAGTGTGTGTCACCAGTGAACAGTAAAATGGCTGCTGGTCCTTGTATTTCACTGCTTGTATTTGTCAAGGGTAGAATGAAGAAAACAGAAAGGAGAGTCAAGGCACGGTCAGGGGGTGGGGTTTAACCAGAGCATGACATGATGTGAATTGTCCAAAGTACTGAATTGCCAGTTTTACCTATTTGAAATTCAGTTTTCCCTGTTGCTTTTGCATTGGAAATTGGACTGAGAAGGTTACTGAATAATTGCAGTACAATGTCTAGGAATAGACAGACTCCATCCCAGACTCCAGTCTTTGCACTGAAAGCTTCATGCTTCTGCTCCGTTGGATCCCACTCCCTGTTTGTTTACACTGTACAACCTCATGATTTATACTAATGTCGCAATGGCTCAGCTGTGACTGCTGCATGACCTAACCAGAAGGAAACTCTTACTATATAGATATATATGAATATAGATATAGATTGCTATAATTTTGTTATTTTTGTTTATGATTTGTACCCATTACATGCACAAGAGATTTGCGTATGTATTGTCTCTGCCAAGCCTTTGCATAATGATATTTTCCCATCCACTCAGAGTGTACATCTACCATGTTACTAAGCCTTCTACTTATTTGTAACTGCTTTACAGTGTGATGCCCTAAAGCTCCTGCTCAATCCTTACTGTTCTTATGGTTTTATTTTTGAGAAACTAAAGTGAAGAAAAAAAAACACATTTGTGTATGGCTTTGACATACTGATCTAACACTTTATTATTGTAACTAAATGACTATGTATGACAATATCTCTTTTCCTTCACGTTTCTCTTTGAAGGATAAAAAGCTTAATGAAAATGTCAAAAAAAAAAAAACTGATGTAAAATACAGTATATGTAGTGTATGCTTGTACCTAGTGAGCGTTCATACCATCATTATTTTTCAGTGTCTGGTAGTGGTCAGTAGGTGGTAAAGCACTGTCCAAATGGGCAAGGCTCATCTGTTGTATCTTTTGTACACCTGCTCATCAAACTGTGACAGTGAAGTAGTAAAATCCATTTCTCTCTTTCTCTTTTTTTTTTATTTCATTTTGATGAACAAGGTGGTACTGTGTTTTGTTTAATAAATCACCAAAAAATGAATAAACTTTTCTTTCCTAATAATGTGACAAATGTTCAACACCTCATTTCTTTCTGCGAAAAGACATATTTTAAAGATTCTTTCAGATCATCATGCAAAATATTGACCACAAACTGTACAGAAACCAGAGACACAAAAACAAAACCTTGACGAGATTTAATATACCTTCAGCTATTAACTAATCCTGTAACAGCTTACAATAAACCATGAACTTATATTTATTCTATTCTATTCAAGCTGTAATTATCTTATACAGTAATTAATTAGTAGTGTAATTTGACTATCATTTATTCTTATATAGGGTTTTATTATTTTTATATTGCATATCCTAATTACTAAATAAACCATCATCAGTGGTCACCTTATGATCCTAAAATCAGATACCCCCAAAGGTGACATAAACGTAAAAAAATGGAAAGGCAAATTTAAATTAAAATTTTCAAAGTCCCAATTGCAATTAATCTGAAACACAGACTTTGAATTTGGTGAAAATCTTAATTCAAAAGTATGTAACAATATCGTCATCTGGCAAACATGTCAATTTTAACCTTTAATTCTTGTTACAAAACTCAAATCTGTGTCAATCATTAAAACCACATACAGCTACAAGATATCACAAGATAATAAGTTGCATTTTTTGTTATTGTTGCTGTTCTACAGACCACATACTGTATATGAATTGAGTGTAGCAAACCCTACAGCATCATTAAGGAAAGACACTATAAGTAGAAACAACTATTTTGGTCATGTTTGGTTTTTTTTTGTTTGTTTGTTTTTTTGTTTGTTTTTTTGTTTTTAGAATTTTGGATAAATTGCATCTATAACATCTAAAAATATTAAAACTGAACAGAAATATGTTCATTTCACCATTTTTTGCCTGACTCATGACCACAGCATTACCTGAACCTTAGATAAACTTAAAAGGCTTATGCTCATCCCACTTGGCATAATCATGTCATGTTTACTGTAGATGCCTGAAAAAAAAAATCTTACTTTATTTGTCAAGTAATCAAAATAACTTCTAAACGAAATATTTTTTTTCTCTTAAAGTATTTCTCTTGAGAGTATTTTCAGAGTAAAAATAAGAAATAATCAGAAATAATATTATATATATCATATAATATTATATATAATATATTATTGGGAAATTAAAGTGAAAAACAATAAGAATCAAAACTGATAAATAAAAAATGTACAATGACCTGGTTGCATAAGTGTGCACATCCCTAAACAAATACTAAAGCACCTTTAGATTTTATCACAGCATTCAATCTTTTAGGGTAAGTGTCAATCAGTCTGGCATATCTTGACTTAGTAATATTTTGCCATTCTTCCTTGCAAAAGCCTTCTAACTCTGTGAAATTCATTATTCGCTCTACCACGATTAAAGCCCCAGTTGCAGCTGAAGATAAACAGCCCCAAAGTATGATGCTGCAAGCACCATGCTTCAACGTGGGGGTGGTGTTCTTTTGGTGATGTGCTGTGTTTTTGTGCCAAACATATCTTTTAGTATTATGGCCAAAACGTTAAACTTTGGCCTCATCAGACCAAAGGGAGATAGGATGTAGTTTTTATTTATTTTTTGGTAAAAAGGGCTTTCGCCTTGCCTCCGTATGCCATTGCCCAGAATCATCAAGAATTTGGGAGATTGTTGTCACTTGTAGGGAGCAACAAGCACTTGCCAGAAATTGCTGCAATTCTTTTAATGTTGCTGTAGGCCTCTTGGCAGCCTCCCTGACCAGTTTTCTACTAATCTGTCTTGCCATGTTTTCTCTACTTTACAGTGTTCCATGGTATACACAATGCTTTGGGAATTTTTTGTAACCCTCTCCTGATCTCCCTCCCACACTCTCACTTTCTCCCTCTCCCTCCCTCTCACAGTCTCGTGGTCTCCCTCTCCCGCTCTCTCACACTCTCCCTCAATCTCACACTCACGCGGTCTCCTTCTCCCGCTCTCTCACTCTCTCCCGCCCTCTCACTCTCTCAATCTGCCCCTCCCGCCCTCTCACACTCTCAATCTGCCCCTCCCGCCCTCTCACACTCTCAATCTGCCCCTCCCGCCCTCTCACACTCTCAATCTGCCCCTCCCGCCCTCTCACACTCTCAATCTGCCCCTCCCGCCCGCTCACACTCACGCGGTCTCCTTCTCCCGCTCTCTCACTCTCTCCCGCCCTCTCACACTCTCAATCTCCCCCTCCCGCCCTCTCACACTCTCAGTCTCCCCCTCCCGCCCTCTCACACTCTCAATCTCCCTCTCCCGCCCTCTCGCACTCTCCAGCTCCCGCCCTCTCACACTCTTGCAGTCTCCCTCTCCCGCCCTCTCGCACTCTCCCACTCCTGCCCTCTCGCACTCTCCCTCTCTCGCCCTCTCCCTCTCTCGCCATCTCCCTCTCCCGCACTCTCGCTCTCTCCTGCCCTCGCGGTCTCTCCCTCTCCCGCCCTCTCGCAATCTACCTCTCCCGCTCTCTCACAGTCTCATGGTCTCCTTCTCCCTCTCCCACCCTCTCAGTCACTCCCTCTCTCCTGCCCTCTGACACTCTCGCGGTCTCCGTGTCCTGCCCTCTCATGCGATTACATTTTTTATCAATGAGGTCCCATACCTGTTTTGTAAGCTCTTTGAGGCCCATTGCTTTTCCAGTTAGATGTTACCAAGAAGATGTCAGGAAAATCCCATAGGAACGACTTTATTTTGGGTTAATTAGTCACTTTAATTGATGGCAGGTGTATACTAATTAGTATTTAACATGAGTTTGAATGTGATAGGTTGATTCTGAACACTGCCACATTATAAAAGGGTGTGCATACTTATACAAGCTGGGTATTCAATGGGTATGGAAGTCAGCCCCCCCCCCCCCCCCCCCCCCCCCAACAAAAAACATTTCTGGGTGTTTCTCACTTGATCTTTATAAGTTGCAATTTCACAATAAAGGTGAAAAAGGTTCTGTGATGATTTAACTTAGTTTCATTTTTTTAATAGTGGTATGTAGACTTTTTATATCCACTGTAGCTTGCTTGAAATAGTTAATTAATTAGTCGTTAATTCAATAATTAATAAATTATACATAGCAATAACCATTAGGTCACAAAACAGAAGTTTACTGTATAAAACATCTGTGTAGGTTTTGGCAGCTTCTCTAGTTTCCTCCCACCACCCAAAAATATGCCAAAAGGTGGATTGGATAAGAGAAATTGTCCCTATGTTTGTATGAATGTGTGTGCATGGTGCCCTGTGATGGATTGGCATCCCATCCAAAGTGTATTTCTGTTCTAACACCCAGTGTTGCTTGGATAAGCTCAGGAGCCACCATGATCCTGACAATGATAAAGCAATTACTGACAAGTGCTTCAGGGAGAGAGAAATATAATATAATTTTATATTTGTATTACCATAATATGAATTAGCCATAATGGAACAAACATTACATTTTTGTATGATGTCACTGTGTTTTAGTGGCAATTATAGAAAAGGTATAAATGTGTTAAATAAGGGAATATCATAAATTCTGTAGTACCGTGGCCCTCAAAGACTGGAATGTCTGACACACTTGGTTTAATACATAAATATTCTCTTCAATATATTAACCATCATTCAGCAAAACATTTTGCATTTGCTACTTTGCTCTTGCACAAACACAGAAGCTGAAACTCAGTGCCAAACTGACAGACCACTCCCTTGTGCCTTTTATGCTTGAACATGACATGATTTCCCCAGCTGGTATGGCCAACTTAATGCATCTGCAAGCTATTTTTCCAGACACAGAGATTTCATTAATGGTAAATTTGTTTTAGCTTGCTTTCTATCTCTTTAATTACTGATCTCGTAATAGATTATCCTTATCTATCAAACCTTAGATCAGTTCTGGCATGCAGTCAGAGCAGCTCATTGCAGCAGCATGACGGGTATCTCTGAGACAGCTCCCACCCTTTCTGTCCTAATAAAGAGATCTGTGCTACTGTGTCCTTGTATAACTGTCTGGTCTCTTGTATCCAACATCCATGGGTTTATAAGCATGTGTAAGAGAGAGAAAGAGGTTCAAGCACTCATATGCTAAATCTGGATGTAAAAAAAAAAAAATCTAACATCCTAACACTTTGTTGTGTGTCTGAGAGAGATCCAAGAGATCCAGTTTCTATGGTTACTACAGGGATAGAGCAGATCTCTATAGCAACAATCTCCTTAAGCTGTTCAATAGGAGTGGAAGTGAAAGTGGGAGGAATGGGAGGGAAGCTGTCCTATAATATTTGACAAATACATAGAGCTTACTGAAGTTCTCTCTTTCTTTTTCTCTCTCTCTTTATCACACTGACTGACTGACTGACTGACTGACTGACTCTCTCTCTCTCTCTCTCTCTCTCTCTCTCTCTCTCTCTCTCTATCTGTATCTTTCTCTCTCTCTTACACACACACACACACACACACACACACACACACACACACACACACACACACACACACAGGCACACACACACACACATTATCATAATAAAATGATGCAAAATTAACCTCAGTAACCAAAGGGAAATTATGGACATTTGGTCCACATTAAAAGATAAACATATACACACATGCTTCCTTAGCTTGCAGCTAATTTTTGTTATTAGTTTCTCATCAAGTATAATAAATAAATGATTGTGAATCTTGGATCCACATCTCTGTGCTCTTTACAAGCACCATAAAATATCCATATTCATCTAATAGCCTGTCCACTTAAATTGGAAACATGTTGCACATTTGTATTCATTTAAGGTTTATGTTAAACTCTTTATTATGAAAATAAACTAAGCTTTGAAGTTACATAATTCAGTATTTTAAAAGCTGTAGAAATTTGTAGTGCAATGTGCTTGTTGTCACAAAACTTTTATAAACATACAGCATGCATCACAATACTGACCTGATTCTTTATTCTGGAATAAATTGCTATGTTAGCTTACCCTATAATAAACTGAACTGGATATATAATGAATGGATCTTATTCCACATTTCTAAGCATAAAAAAAAACATTAGGTAAAGGTTTCATTAAAGAGCTAAAAAAGAACAGACCTTCATGACTTAATGCTGGAATTAAAACCAGCACAAACACATTTACTGCAGTAATACTGTCTAAAATCTTCCATACATAGTACATACCTAGTTTTACTATATTATTATTTTTTTTAATCTAATGTTGGTTGTTTATGGAACAAAAGTCTTGCAATTCCTCAAGGTCTTGAATTCAGATCAGGACATGACATTTGGAGCCTTGCTTAGATGAAAGAGTCTGGATGAGTGCAGCTATCCTGCATTTCCGCTCGAGTGATTCAGCACATGCTTCCTACTGAGACAGCAGAGACACAGTGACGGCAAAATTAATGGCTGCCATAAATCAGGATCGATGTGGCCATATCACAATTTACCAGGTGCTGCAACTAGAGTATGAAACCCCAGATTAGAGATTTCATGCAGTCACACTTCAATCAGCATGGAGGACAATAAAACACTGGAATGTGTGGTTCTATTTGACTCCTCCTAACCACCAGGGTTGGTGAAAATTACCTGTCCATCCTCTTGTGTATGTGCATATGTATGCAGATATGACCTTCCAATAAATTCACTAAGTGAATAAATTCACTTATGACCTTCCAATAAATTCACTAAGTGACTATATGACATAACATTTGCAGTAAATACCACAGTCATACTGACATATTTCACTTTTCTCATCCCAATTTGTAAACATGTTGGACCACATGTATATCATATGGAGCTTAACAGCTTGTGACTAAGGTTGGAGCTAGAGGTACCTGTCTTCCAAAGCTGGCAATGTCCTATCATCTTTTCAGCTGTTGTGAGAAGATTTTATTTCTTACAGTCGAACACCCTTTTCTGAAGCATGGAATAGATCGCTATGTCCCTCACTAGTACTGAACAGGTTTCACTCATTAGCAGTGATATATTTGTTAACTTCACTCACGCCACTCTTAGCGAGTTATATCTTTTGGTTGCTCCGTAGTGGCAGTCAGCTCTCATTCTTCCACTGGGGCTGGTTCTCTCTTGGTATCATCTATCTCCAAGAATTCACATTTCCAGCTATCTAGCCAACCAACAGGCCTGTGCATATGTGCTGCTAGTGTGGTTGAGAGGGACTGCCAGGGAGGGACTGACTGTGAGCATCCCTGAGCTTATTATGTTAACTGGACTCCACTAACAAGAATACTGCAGCTAGATTTGGGTTTCCTCTATTCTCCCCTCATCACTACACTGGGTCAGGTACTCTGTTGGCAAGCCTTACTGCAAGACACCTGTGCAGCGAGTGTCTGAAAGCTCTTATCTCCATGCTAATCTTCTATTAAATTGCAATGAATTTTGCATGCCTCTAAATGTCATCAGATTTTTTATTGTCAATATATACATGTTGGTGGACAAAAATAACATTAACCCCAAGGCATAAACTGCATACAGCTTAGCTCAGAATTACATAATTACCTCTGCACATTCAGGTTACAAAATGGGGGAAACATGGATGCCTCCATCAAAGCTGGTCCTTTGTTTGCTTTGCCCAAGCACCAAAACTCATAAACTAGCAAACAGCTACCTAATGTTATTGATGTGAGTAATTTACATTCGCAAAACAACAAACTGTATGGTTAATGTAATAAATTTAACCAGCTTCACACACACACACACACACACACACACACACACACACACACACACACACACACACACACACACACACACACAAATGCTCACTCTCTCTCTACAAACACTTTCCCTTCTGTTCTGTTCCATAGTCTGTTCATTTGTTCTCTGTTGTCTTGTTTAAATGCAGAAGCTGACATGTTTGTATAGTTAACATATTGTGAAAATAAAGACAGTCATCTGTTGGGAAAATGGTTGTTTTTTGGGGTGTGTGTGAGATTTTGTGTTGAAAATGACAGGTTCTGTGTCCCATCACCGGACTGGGATATGCTACTTCATCTTGAACACAGGTTTTATATCATATAAACAGAACAGACCGACTTTCAAGGAGAGGTGTGACTTGCAGTTCTCCATGTATTCTGAGATTCAGGATTTTCCCTTTATTTTAATCCGATCCGAAGTAACTATTAACATGCTACTTGAGTTGGTGCCTCACTGGATACGTTATTAGTCTTACTCAAGTAATTATTAACATTATTTACTTTTACTGTTACTTGAGTAATTTTCTTTTATAAATAGTTGTACTTGTACCTGAGTAAAGGTTTTGGCTACTCTACCCACCTCTGGTGATAGCTAGCATAGCCAGCTAGTTTAGTTAAAAAATGTTAGAATTTGGGATTGGCAACCATAAATATACTGTACACTAATCAAGGCAGCACAGTGGTGCAACAGGTAGAGCTACCACCTCACTCCTCCAGGGTACTGAGTTTGGTCCCCCTTCCTGTATTTGAATGTTTCTGTTTTTTGCATGTGTTTTCTGATTCTTGCATACAATATAAAGAAAGAAAGAAAAAGTTAAATTAATGAATTAATATTTTTGTGCATATATTCATAAGTGCAGATAAATTTAGGTTCATTCCATCTCAAGTGGTCCAATAATTGCAAAGTTGGTTGTTCGATCATTTTAAATTATTTATTTATTTATTTATTCATTTTTACTTGGTTTAAGATCAGTTTTTGTTCAAAGGAGCTAAGCCCATCCTGAGCCCAGATATTGAGATTTCTGTAAACTGCTATATAACTAAAATGTGTGGTATGCCATGAGACAAAGAAAGCTGTTGCAGGTAAACAAAGTAAAAAATTTTTTTTTTTTTTTTTTTTAATTATTTAGACAATTAAAAATAGTCAAGCAACCTGCATTGGACCACTTGAGATGGAATGACCCTTTGAAAGAAATGAAAAAAAAAAGTTAATCATCAGGAAAAATATTTATAATATGATGA
Source organism: Ictalurus punctatus (assembly GCF_001660625.3). Classification (NCBI taxonomy): domain Eukaryota; kingdom Metazoa; phylum Chordata; class Actinopteri; order Siluriformes; family Ictaluridae; genus Ictalurus; species Ictalurus punctatus. Next base: position 9,224,113 of record NC_030429.2, read on the forward strand.
CCAGAGATGCAGATATTTCCCAAATGCACATAGACTGGCTAATAACCACAAACACTTCACATTCTATAGGTTATGTGCTGTTTTTAATATATTTAATAAAGGAGTGTTTATTATTACTGACTCCTAATATTTCAATGTCTTCACAGTTTAGTTCATTTTATCTGGATAAACACGACCAGAGATATGATTATGATTACATGAAAAGAGACTGTAGGCTACTGTAAGGAAGTATACAGAAGGGGACAAGAAACGACATGTAGGGATTTTTTAAAATTTTGCTAGACATGCGCTTTAACCCTTAATATATGCTTACAGATAGTTAGTATACAGATCTAGATCTTTCTGAAATGCTAAAAAAAAAAAAAAAAATAATAATAATAATAATAATAATAATAATAATAATAATAATAATAATAAAGGTTAGGTTCTTGTTTGTTTGCTTGTTTTAGTGAATGTGGGAAAACTGCTAAAAATCACCATATTATTCACCACAACGGGGTGTCTTAGAATAAAAAAGAAATAACATGAATGCTGGCGGAGCGCCCAACCAATCAGGAGTAAGCTCTGTCGTCATCAAGTTGACTCTCGTGCAATTGTCAGTGCAGCTTCAGCCCCTTTCACCGGAAATTACCATGGCCTACGTCATCAACGTGTGCAGGTTGCGAAAACTCGTCGGACAAAATAAAAAAAAAAATTAATTCGTTTATTGAGGTAAGCCAGGTGGCGATTGGACTGCATATGCTTGTGTAAAGTTGAACAAAGCTTACTTCTAAGAGACTTTCCTGTGTGTGTTTGTAATTGTATTTTGTACACTATACAACGACAGCACAGAGGCAGTGATCAAAAACACGTTTCAATTCCAAATCGGTTGCTGGTGTTTGTGAAGATGAGGAGAGGAGCGGTCCGGTCAGAAAGTTGCCCAGCATGTTTAAGTTGACTAAATAAGGCTAGGGAATGATAGGCCTACGTTTATCGTTAATTTGTCTCTCTAAAAAATCTACTTAAAGGGAAAAGTGGCTTGCAAGCGATGACTAGCTACTGTAATTATACCTGGTGTGATGTTTCTGTGATACTATAGTCAGTGGCTGCGGACGCTAAAAAAAACTCGGAGAGGTCGCAAACAAACTGAAAATCACACCGTTAGTAATGCAGGACTGAATGTACTTGTTAAATAGCCATATATAACAGGTGATATAACAATGTATCACCACTGCTCAGCTAAAAATGGAAAATTCAACTGTTAAAGCATGTAATAAGGTACCACGAATCAGTGAATTTTAGTTTAATGTGGGTTTATTACTGTAACAGTAATCAAGGTATCACTAAAAAAATGCTGTAATGTTGCCTAAACATTGGCCAGTAGCACTACTTGAAAATAAACGTTGCCCTTGCTTTCTAATGTAGCCTTCATCTGGCTGTTCCGCAGTGCTAACTTCCCAAAAAGCTGTAGCTCATAGCATTGTCAAGATGGCTGCGGCTACTTTCATGCCATTTACATTTTCCAGAAAGATGTTTTAAGTCTCTACACCTGTCGTTGTACACAATGTTTCGGTGCCAGGAAAGAGCAAACAAGGAAAACAATAAAATCCAGCTAGCCAACTCCGTTTTCCATAACAAGTGCTGGAGAAACCCAGGGTGTAAACTAACACTAATACTAACATGACTAAAATACAAATAGCATGACTAAATAATTTTATTTCAAAATTATTTTACTTGTGTTTAACATGTTAAAGTAGCCTCCTTCTCTGGATAACTTGAGGGGGGCGGTGCCCCAGTGCCCCCTATTGACCCACCGCCACTAATAGCCTACCTGTCCTGTAGGCCTACAATTTAGTGTTTCAATGCTCTTTCTCTAACACACATGATTAACTAATCAGATAATCACCAGTCCTTCCTGATTGTTAGAGCAGGGGGAAACATTGTGCAGCAAGGTTTACTACAAGACCAGGGTTTGGAAACTGTGCTATAGTTAACAAGCATGTGCTTCGTTCATATTGTTTCACCAAACACATTGGTGATTTATTCTGAATTTTTGTTCGCAATGATGTTCATAGTTTTCTGAAATGGGAGCACCAGTACTGTGCATTTTCAACTAAATTATTGACATATAGGGGGCACGGTGGCTTAGTGGTTAACATGTTTACCTCAGTTCGAATTCTGCCTCTGCCCTGTGTCTGCGGAGTTTGCATGTTCTCCTTGTGCTTTGGGGGTTTCCTCTGGGTACTCCAGTTGTCTCCCTGAGTCCAAAGACTAGCATTGTAGGATGATTGGCATTTCTAAATTGTCTGTAGTGTGTGTATGTGTGAGATTGTGCCCTGCCATGGGTTGGCACCCTATCCATGGTGTGCCCCACCTTATGCCCAAAGTTCCCTGGGACAGGTTCCCCTGTGACACTGTGCAGGATAAGTGGTAAAGAAAATGGATGGATGGATGGATATTGACATACAAAATGAACTGAGTAATCTGTTTGACCTTTAGCGTGTTGTTTATTTGATTGCTGTTGCGGTGAGTCTTAAATCAGCCAAAGGGAGAAAGCTGGGAAAAAATTGTGTAGTAGTGCTGGCCTATGGCATAATAGTAGTTGATGCATTTTGATTTGTTATTTTGGGCAAATATAGGGATCTATTTGAACACAATTTCTTGGACTAGTTTTTGTTCAGTCTTTCCCACAACCTTTTAAATACTAGCAAAATAATGGCAAAATTGTAAATAAATAATGTACTATTAATAATTTATACTCAAAGCATAATACTTTCTTTTACAGAACATATCTGTATACATTTACATTTATTCATTTAGCAGACACTTTATCCAAAGCGACTTACAAATGAGGAAATAAAAGCAAAGCGATATAACAAGCGGAGAACAATACAAGTAGTGCTACCATGCAAGATTTATAATTGAGTTCTAGAAAAGCAAAGTATGCAGAGTAGAGGTGTAAGAGCCAGAGTAATTTCTTTTTTTATTATTATTAAATAATGTGGGGTTTGCATATAAGGGGTTAGTTACGTGCTCACAGAAAAGGTAGGTCTTTAGCTGTTTTTTGAAGATAGTGACAGATTCTGCTGTCTGGATTGAGGATGGAAGTTCCACTTCCACTGAGGGACAGTTAGTGTGAAGGTTCTGGAAAGGGATCTTGAGCCATGCTGAGTAGGCACTGCTAAGCGTCGGTCGTTAAGCAATCGCAGATCGCGTGAGGGAATGTATGCCTTAAGGAGAGTGTTGAGGTAGGGGGGTGCTGGTCTTGTACGTGAGCATCAAGGCCTTAAATTTGATATGGGCGTCTACAGAAGCCAGTGGAGGGAGAAGAGGCGTGTGATGTGGGTTCTTTTGGGCTGGTTGAAGACGAGGCGTGCCGCTGCATTCAGAATCATTTGGAGGGGTTTGATGGAGCTGGCTTGGAGGCCCGAGAGTAGTGCGTTGCAGTAGCTATGTAGCCTGTTTGGAGAGATAGGATCTGATTTTCTTGATGTATAACAAGATGTAGATAACAATGTATATATTCTGTATACCAGTTGAACCTGATTTCCAGCTACCTCTTAGCCTTCATACCATTATTGGAAATATTATAATTGCAGCTATGAAATTGAGCAATGAAAAGCCAGCCTCCAAAAAATTACTATTGTGGATTATTATAGACTTAATATAGATTATCGGCATAGCTATATGGTTAAAATACCTTATGAAATTTAAAGTCTTTCTGAGCAGTATACCAGTTTAACACCACTATAAGAAACTGAACAAACATGTTCGATTATAACTTTGTGATGTTTTGTTTATTAGTGTGAATTTGTGTCAAAATATTTACAGTGGATTTAAAAAGTCTACACATCCCTGTTAAAATTACAGATTTTTGCAGTGTAAAAAAAGTAAACCAAGATAAATCATGACAGATCTAGCAACCAACCAAATTTAAGTGAGCAACAAAAATAAATGTTTTAGTGGAAAAATGATAACAACCTGGTTGCACAAGTGTGCACACCCTTTAATAATGAAGCATGTGCCTGTTCTCAGAATGATAAACGAATCACATTCAAACTCATGTTCAAAAGTATTCATCATACATCTGTCATCAATAAAGTGATTCTGATTAACCCCAAATAAAGAGCTGAAGTTTATATATGGATTTGACATCTTGGTTTCTTGTGAAAAAGAAAAAATCCAACAAATTTCACCCTCCAGCATGATAACAACCCAAAACACAAATCCAAGTTAACAACGGAATGGCTTCAGAAGAAAGAAGCTGAAATTGCCAAATCAATGTGCTAAGAGTACAGTGTTACCAGCAAAATGTGCCATTCTATTTGTTTTTTACTTGAATTCTTTGCTTTATCACATTGTAGTTGGAAAAGGTGTGAAATGATTTATTCACAAAATCATCACAAAACCCTTCAATTTAAACAATTTGAATGGGATTTTGGTTAAAAGCCTGAAATAAGGTCTGTGGTGAACACAAGTTCAGAATATTTTCACGTTTTAGTCTACGATATAAAATACGCCAGTAAAACCCCACTCATGATTTTTTATTTTTTTTTTAAAAGCTTTTACCTGTATTGAAAAAGGCGGTTGCTAACTGTCACGTAATGAGGGTTTAGGACGGATGCATGTGCAGATAAGAGCTTTATTGAAGAGAGGCAGACAAATCCAAAACCTGAGACAATAGTGTGGTCAAAAACAAGCAAAAGGTCAGGCGAGAATCAAACAACGAGGTTGAGAACAGGATCCAAACTATGAGATGTGAAACTATGAGCAAATGCTTGGTACACGGAAAACTCGCGCAATACTCGTGTCGAACAAAGAGAAAGGAAGGGTTTAAATGACAAACATAATTAAGGGTGAACACAAAACAGCTGAGACTAATGATGACACATAAGGGAACAACCAGTGACAATACAGGGGCAGAGACAGGACAGAAATCATAACAAATGCACATGTAGAAAGTAAATGCGCTGTAAGCATTGTGTGAGGGGAAAATCATTACACTAACATATTGCTAAATGGGACTACAGATGTTGTCGGGGACATTAAACGTCATCATGTCGAACAGGAAAAAAAAAACTTTGCAGACAGATTGGTCAGCTATGCTGTGCACAATTCTCCCCCAAATAACGTGGATGATCCGCAGAGAAAATCCATATTATGGAAAATGTTTTTAAATCAAGTTTGTAAAAGTTGTCGGAAGTTGAAGTTAAGCAACCGTGGTGTAGTTCGTTTATAGCATACGGTTAGCTTTTTATTTCTGGCGATTGTATTTTGGCTTCAAACTTCATAAAAGTTGTTTATTTGTGAAAATTATCTTGAAGGACAAAACATGTTAGTATTGTAAACATTTGTTGATCACAGAGGTTATTTTTTTTGCAATAATCCAACAGCCTATGGGGAAATCCTATTGGGTTCTTTTCAAGGGAACCAGTGTGATGCTAACTTCCGGGTTCCGGTACAAAATGACGTCACCCCTGCGCCACTCTATTGGGTGATTTGGGTGCGTCTCTCCTCCTGTGAACACTGTTATTTTCTGCATGCGCCTGAATTGTTTTCATTTGGTTGCATATTGTTATATTTGATTAATATTTTCATTTGGTTGATGGCATTTTTATTTTTACTTATCCTATATTTTGGGTTCAATTTTATTGATATTTTGCTTCTATGAGATGATGCACTTTAAGGAGCAGTCTAATTTCATGCAAAGATTTGTACATTAGCAGGAATGTAGCACAACATGGAGGCAAAAGCAGCGGTCCGTTTATTTAAATGTGAAAGTGCAATAAAAATATGTTGTCCCTAAAATCAATGAATAATAGTGATAAATAATCGTGATCTCAATATTGATCAGAGTAATCATAATGATCATTTTAGCCATAATCGTGCAGCCCTATATGGTTGTAATATATTGTTTGCTGAAAGGGTTTGGTAGGATTTTACATCGGCACAATTACATTACATACTTACAGTTGCGGTCGGAAATTTACATACACTCATCATGATCGTCTGCTCGAGGTGAAACTTGCTAAGGGACATTCAACTATATATTCGGTGTGCTGTATGGATATTTTGACCCTGTATGTAAACCAAATTCTTGTTTTTTTAAAGATGTATGTTGTGCAATCATTCTGCCCCGGAAAAATAAAAGTTCAAAGAAATTATTAAAAGCCCAATATTGCCATGACATTCATGTCCATGATAAGTGTATGTAAACTTCCGACTGCAACATAATACATATCAGCATCTCAGCATCAGCATCTCAATATTTGTGGAATTAGTATTACAAATTTAACTGTAATATATTTGTTGTTAATTTACTTGCTGATCTGTTTTTGATGTGTTTTGTTCTGATTGTTCCTTTTAGAATCACCCTTTTCAAGCTATATTTTATACAATTTTTTTTTTCACCTGTTTGCACAAATATTGAAATGCTGGCAATCTTCTGCCACTCATTGGTTCCTATTCTTTTTATTCACATTACAGGGTTTCATCTCAAGTTCACAACCATTACAACACTGCCACTTTAAATTTTTATTTCATGTTGCAGCTATGGGCCTTGTTAGTGTTTATGGTAATGTCAGTGTCTTTATGGTAAATGTTAAATGTTTTGTGATTTGGGAGTATTTATGCCCTTGCTACCCCTGTGGTTTCTTATTTCCACTTACTTGCATGTTTGTTTGTTTGTTTGTTTGTTTGTTTTTTATTGCACTTTGTCCTGTCAGCATTGAGTACATTTATGCATGCATGTTGCACCATGGGTCCAGGAGAATTGCTATTTCATCTCACTTTGTATGGTGCATTTGATGTGGTTTACATGGGAATAAAGATCTACTTAAAATGACTTGGCTTGCTGTAAATATTAATCACAGTGTAACTCCTGAACAACCTACAATTCTAAACTCTGTGCTTCTTTATTTTATATATATATATATATATATATATATATATATATATATATATATATATATATATATATATATATATAATCTCCATGAACTAATTGTGTTTATTCTGCTCATTGAAAAGTTTACAAAGTAACATAATCAACTATTCAGTTGAATAGTTCAGTTAGCCATTACTAATTTACAAAATTAGGACAAAATTTATTCATACTTTTAAACCATACTTTTAAATGCCTAAGTACTATACTAACAGGTTATCACTACATTAAAGTGAGGGATGTACTGGTTTACAGAAGCACTTGAGCTCTGACTTGATTGTATAGTTACTCCCTCTTGTGGTGATTTTAGGTGCGTGTGTATGTTCTGTAGTCTCTCCTTGCGCTGCAGCAATATGCTTTAATGTCTGTGGTTCTTAGTCCAGCTTCTGTTAAGGTAAGCTACAGAAATCCCCCCCCCACACACACACACACACACACACACACTGAATAATTCTTACTCCCTGCACTGCATAGCCTATGTGTCTAATATTTAGTATGAATAAATATGCACTACACATAACTTGGTTGCTCCTGCTAAAGGGTTTTTATAGTATTTGCAAAGATATTCCTGACTGAAACAGTGCATTCAATAAGTGGGGTCTGCACTAAAAACTCATTTGAAACAAGCCATTTACTTTATAGAGCAACAGAGTCAAATGGCACTTACTCGCCATTTTCTTGCAACATAAAGCAGTTAAAATTCACTTTTAAAGCCGCATTATAAAAACTCCAGCCTATATCACATTTTAGTTTTGTATGTTGTCTCTGTTAGATAAGGTATCTCTCAGATGGCACAGTTATAAAGACTATGATGGTCATAATCAGCATCCTTTCAATGCACTTAGTACTTTCTGACATTATAGTATACAATTGTGGGGAAAAGTAATGATTTATAATCCCCCTAACCGGTAACACACAGAAGAGGACAGGTTCCTTTTTGAGTCTGGTTCATTTCAAAGGGAGTTTTTCCCTTGCCATTGTAGCCTCTGGATTGCTCATTGGAGATCTAAATATGCATCTACATCTTGATTAATGAATCACCTCCTAAGAAAAATAACGAACATTAAGGGGGTTTGTGGTTGTACCGTTTCTACATTTGTATAAAATCGTACAAATATGCTATCACTCACTACAATTTCTACTAATTTTATGTGATGTGTGTCTAGTTTCCACGCAGCTTGGGTGTAGTGCACCACATGAGCTTTGAGTGGTGCTAGTGTATGCAGAGAGTCTTTCCTAGGATTCAGGGCTGGACATACAGTCTCATCCAGGCCACCCCATACGCCAACAACAAATTTTTAAACCACTGACAACCTATATTTTCTTTCCTAAATTCAATTTATTGCACACAATATGGGCATCCCATAAAAACATAGACATGAAACCTAGAGGTACTGAAGCAGTACTAATTTATATCAGTTTACATGGGTATGCCAAGCATTTAATAAACACTGTCAGTGCAAAGCTGGCAGTAAATCTCTACTTTTCACTCACAAAAGTAGGCCTATGTTAAATGCAGAACAGAGTTAAACAACTGACACTTTTTTGCCATTTTTCATGTGTGCTATCAACCAAACTGTCTCCACATTGTTGGAAAATGAAAACTGTTAAACATCACTATAATTTGTGAGCACATAATCTAAATTTCTTTTAGTTAAAACTGCTTTTTTTGCTGAGGTTTAACCATACTATATTTCATACAAATATATTAAAGCATATTTAATTTATCTTAATTTACCTCTACCTGTCATCTCAGGTTGACCCTGAAATGTGACTGATGAAGATACATAAACATATAGTTAAACTTGGGATCCCATTTATTTTTGAGGGAAATGTTAATTTTGAGTGAATAGGATCTTGTGTTGTTTTGATGTAAGATTTTTTTCAAAACAAACTCATGACCAATATGTTGACTTTCAAAGGTTACACTGTATATTCGCTGAACATCCTAAAGACTGACTTTAATGCTGATGCCTTCCTACAATTCCAAATTATAATTCAAAATTAGGACCTCACCTGAAACCCTGAAGACGCAGCTGTTTCATCCTGCTCTACTTCAGCCTGCTGCTGCGTTTCCTGCATACAAACTAATTCATTAAATGATGACATTTTCATGAGATTTCTAGACTAAAATTCAACTCAACATAATTTCGTATATGCATCTATTTTAGCCTGCAGATGAGAGAAGCCAGGGTTAGCTTGCTAGTTAACGCTAGCTAACATGGTTAACTGACATCAGTTGACATTACTTTCCGCAGTGCAAGGCTGGTGGCGTTTGGTCGCTAAAAGGTTTTCATTTTAAATCAATGTGCCTATTGGACAGTTAGTTTACTACCTATTACTTACGCTTTGGGTGGGGAAAAAGCTCCTGATGTCTCGTCGGTTTTTTTTGGTGGCATGATATCTACAAAGTACAAACCGTGTTGGCAGAAAAGACTAAATTCCGTGTCTGTACTGTACACTGGCAGTTCGATATTTGCACGTAAGGTGAGCCTTCAGATAGCCCCTCCCTTTCAGCCAATCAAATGCTAGCATGCCTAAATCCTGGCGCTTCTGGGAGAGAATGCTATGGAATTTACATGACTTCACTCCAAAGGTAATGCGAACGAGTTCGCGCAAATATTGGTAGGGACAATTCTGCCCTCCCAAAATATTGGTAGGGACATGTCCCTACCGTCCATATGCAAACCTACTTTCCTGCGATAATCACCCTGTCATTACCATGACATCCTTCTCGGGTAAAATCCATGAAGATTCTCCTCAAGGCAAAGGTGTGGCCTTGATCAGTGTAACCTACAGGATTTAGACTCTGGTAAAAACGGGAAGGTTCATTCGACTGTTAACCAAACTGTACCATTTATAATAAAACCATCACTGCGGAAATATTATACTTTGGTTACCGATGGAGCTTCAGATAGAGAAAAAATATATATTTTATTTTCAATTTGATGTTAACTGCCACTGACGAGGGCACTCCGCCTTTGTCTAACAAGGAAACTGTTATACTTGAAATCACAGATATAACCGATAATGCATCGTCTTTTAGCAAAAATGAATATAGAGCACAAAATGTAGAAAATAACTCTCCGGGCGTATCAGTCATCAATGTCCAAGCATACGATGCTGATAAAGGACAAAACGCACGCATCGCTTGTCTCGTAGATAGTGAAATATGCGTCTCGTCTGTGTCGACATATTTCTCTATTAATGCAGACAAACGGGACACTTTACGCCGTCCGTTCGTTTGACTAGAGCAGATTAAATCTTCAATACAACAAATGAAACATAGACTGCTTACTGTGTCTATTCCTGTCAGTGTGGCGAATATATTTATACTATGCAATTATGCACACCTCACGTTTCCCGAAAGCATTGTTAAGAAAACAAGTTAAAAACACTTCAGCTGGTAGACGCAGCGTCCAGTGTGAAATTCGCTGTACCATTTAACTAACCTGACGCTGCTGCTTTTGCGAAGGTCATATGTGTGTGATACAGATTATGCTTTATTATTCTGGACGTGTTTGAACCTATCTTTGTTTTTCTGAACATTTTGATTGTTAGTTACTTATTTATACTCCGAGTGCCGCTGTTGCCCTGGGAATGTGCATTACTATAAATACTGCCCCTCATTACGTCACTACTCTTTCCTTGGGCCGGGTATAGTGAGCAGCCTAATACAGAAGAAAGCAATAATAGTGGTCAGACAATCAACTCAACTCTTATGAATTTGTTTTTCAATAATTACGCAAACTGCAATTTTCACACGTCAGTATTTGTCACTTATACTTACAAACGGAGTTGATTGATGGACATTATTACTATGTTTTGGAGAATACAACCGGCGCTTCAAAGGCTGCTCATTCTGCTTTTGTGTGTTGGTTTTCAGCCTATAATTGATGCTCAAGTTCGATATTCGATACCGGAGGAAATGCAGCCTGGATCTCTCATTGGTGATTTATCAAAAGATCTCGGATTAAGTATTGGAAGAATAAAGTCTGGTCGAACACGTATTGTGACCGAGGAAATCAACGACTTGGTGCATTTCCAGCCAGACAAAGGCATTCTCTCGGTGAAAAAACGCATAGATCGGGAGGAGCTCTGTGGACAAACGTCTCCGTGTAGCTTCAGTTTCGAGGTGGTTTTGGAAAACCCAATGGAATTATTTAGTGTTACGGTAGAAATACTAGATATTAATGATAATTCCCCTGCGTTCTCGACGAAAGAAATTATCTTAGATATAAGTGAATCTTCTGCAGTAGGAGCGCAGTTTATTTTAGGCGGTGCGATTGATCCTGATGTAGGTATAAATACACTTCAACGCTACAGTCTAAAGCCTACTTCGCATTTTAGCTTGAAGGAACAAACACATTCTGACGGCAGTAAGTACGCAGAGATGGTGCTGAATAGACCACTGGATAGAGAACAGCAGGCGGAGGTGAAACTCACTCTGACCGCGGCTGATGGTGGCAGCCCTCCGCGTACCGGCACAGTGAGTATACGCGTCATTGTGCAAGATGCAAATGATAATGCGCCCATCTTCACACAAGCCGTTTATAAAGCTTCTGTGGTGGAAAACTCAGCGAGAGGCACTCTTGTTGCTATTGTCCTTGCCACTGATGAAGACGAAGGAATGTTTGGCCATGTAACGTATTACCTCGATCAGATATCACACGCTGGCCAAGTGTTTTCACTGAATCCTAATAACGGAGAGATTCGAATTGAAGGCGAGGTTGATTTTGAAAAGATTAAGCAATATCAGTTGAATGTAATCGCCAAAGACACGGGTTCCCTGTCTAATTCCTGTAAAGTCATTATTGAAGTAATTGATAAAAACGATAATATACCAGTTATAGCCTTGACCTCTTTTTCAAACAGTATTCCTGAGGACTCTCCACCAGAAACCACTGTAGCCATCATAAATGTAAAAGACGCAGATTCGGGGAAGAATGGGCTCATAAACTGCACCATTAGTAGATCCGTACCGTTCAAAATTAAGTCATCTTTAGTAAACTATTACACTCTGATTACAGATGGTATTTTAGACCGGGAAGCTATTTCTGAGTATAATGTAACCATAACAGCAGCTGATCAGGGCACTCCATCTTTATACAGTAATAAAATATTACTAGTTCGAGTCACTGACGTCAATGATAACAAACCTGTTTTTGATCAAAATGTTTATTCTGCATTTATCCCCGAAAACAATTCACCTGGCTTTTCTATTATTTCGATTCATGCAAGTGATGCAGATTCTAATCAAAATGCTAGAATATCCTACTACCTCGAAGACATGCAGCTAAACGGCGAACCATTATCTTCTATTTTGTCTATTAATGCTGAGACAGGCGTTGTATACACGTTGCGCTCATTTGACTACGAAAAAATCAAAATGTTGCAGTTTTACGTGAATGCCCAGGACGGAGGCACGCCAGCTCTGAGTAGCAGCGCACAAATCAAAGTTCAAATTCAGGACCAGAATGACAACGCACCTCAGATTCTGTATCCAGTACAAACTGGTGGCTCTGTGGTGGCTGAAATGGTGCCTCGTTCAGCAGATGTGGGCTATCTTGTCACTAAAGTGGTGGCTGTGGATGTGGACTCTGGACAGAATGCCTGGCTCTCATATAAACTACAGAAAGCGACAGACAGGGCGCTGTTTGAAGTGGGCTTACAGAATGGAGAAATAAGAACTGTGCGTCAAGTCACTGATAAAGATGCTGTGAAACAGAAGCTCACTGTTGTAGTGGAGGACAACGGACAGCCCTCTCGTTCAGCTACAGTCAATGTTAACGTGGCGGTGGCGGACACTTTCCCTGAAGTGCTCTCAGAGTTCACTGACTTTACACACGACAAGGAATACAACGAAAACCTGACATTTTATCTAGTCCTGGCCTTGGCTGCAGTCTCAATTCTATTCATAACATGTTTAGTAGTCATTATATCAGTGAAAATCTACCGATGGCGACAATCTCGCATGTATTTACAGTCCCATCTTCCAGTGATTCCGTATTATCCACCGCGTTATGCTGACTCCGTAGGCACTGGAACTCATCAGCATTTGTATAATTATGAAATCTACAGAACCACTGATTCCAGGAAAGACAACGCTACATTTTCCGAACCAAACAGTCAGAGTCTAATGAGCGTTTACTCTGCTGGAGCAGATACTCTCCCAAAGGACAGACTCGACAGTGACGACTCTGAAGTAAGCAACACCTTGGTGAGTTAAAATTCCAGTGTATTTAAAGTATGTCCATTTTAATATTTATCTGTTTGCGCAGTGCTCATTAGTTTCTCAGCGTGCACTTTCTTAACGGGTCGGTTGGTTTTCCGGAGCTCTCCATGGTGCTAATACGGTGGTATTTATTTTGGTCACACCAAAGGAAGTTAATCTCAGTCGTAATCAGGTTTGGGGAGTAGGAATACATGTAACGGCGTTACGTACTCAGTATACAAAAAATGGTAACTGTAATCCGTTACAGTTACGTCAAAAAACAAAATAATCAGATTAAAAGTACATTTTGTAAAAATAAATAAATAAATAAATAAATAAATAATAAAGGGAATACTTTCAGGATTACGTTTTTTTTTTCATTTAAAACCAAATAAATATTTTGGCGTAACACTATATAGACAGCTGCTTGATTATAGTTCTAGTTCTCTCTTGCCAGTCGTGGCTCACATGAGCAATCTCCTGGTGCATGCGCAGATATTTTGCGCAAAGTTAATTTGGTAGGAGTTAACACAAATTGTTCTCTGAAATGCTTTTGTTAGGGTGACCATACGTCGTCTTTTTCCCGGACACCCGGCCGGGATTTCTAAATTTGAGAAAATGCCCGGGATTCGGCTTTAGTTTCATTATGACATGCTTATGGTCTAATACTGCATCATGTTTGCGCATGTTTGCAATCCTTTAACCCCTCTCTGTAATTCCCGCCTTCTCGCACACCAATTGGTCGATTGTAAAAGGCTTGCAGAAACTATTGGCCAAGTTCCTGCCTCTCAACCATTAGCCTACTCTCAGCAAACGCGCGAAGGTGAAGTGTTGTTGTAAACGGCGTCAAACAGGTGCTTGACAATAGCCGCAAATGACAGCTGACCTTAGTCGAAACAATGCCCATGGCCAAATAAGGTCATTTTTAATTTCATGTTATCCCATTCCTTAGTATTACATGGTCATTCAAATGTGTAAATTATGGCAGAAGGTACACTCATGGCATCTGATATTTTATTTTATTCCACGGATATTCAAAAGAATGTAGGATTTGATATATATTTCTGTGATGTGGGAAGTGGTAGCTCAGTGGTTAGGACATAGGACTTCTGATCGGAAGGGCATGAGTTCAAATCCTAGTACCGCCAAACTGCCACTGCTAGGCCCTTGAGCAAGGCCCTTAACCCTCAACTGCTCAGTTGCATATAAAAATGATATAATTGTAAGTCGCTCTGGATAAGGGCGTCTGCCAAATGCCATAAAATGTAAAAGGAAATGATGCTAATAGTGTGTCTTCTACAGTGTATTAAATCTGCATTCATAGTAACACTGTTTTGAACGCTATTAGGACACGAAACAAGGTGTCATCTTTTTGGAAATCCAGAATATGGTCACTCTAACTTTTGTGCCTGGGACAGTGATATTTTATTTATTAATTTACTTACTTACTTACTTACTTACTTACTTACTTACTAACTTAAAATTAAACAGGTTTTAAGCTCTAAAAAAGCTGTACATAAAAATATTTTAGATCATATTGTTTTTCTCGACTTTATTTACATATGTGACCTTGAAGTAATCCTAAAGTAATCAGATTACATTACTTTCATATTGTGATACTTGGATTACATTACTGGTTAAATTTTTGATGAAGTAATTTGTAACTAACGGAACACATCCCCTTGGCTAGCGACACAAACCTAGCTGTAATGTTTTAGCTAGACAGATTACTTTCCCTAGATGTTGTTCTGCTGTCTGAGTTTTTATGACTGCATACTGAGATTTTATGACCGCAGACTATACTACATAATGAGTGGTATATTATTAAAATTGGTGTGTGAGAGAGCGAGAGGTTGATATTGAGATTGAGGTCTAGTTACAACATTTATTTATTTATTTATTTATTTATTTATTATCAGACAACGTATTACGGATATATTATGGCTGGTTTATATATATATATATATATATATATATATATATATATATATATATATATATATATATATATTAATATAATATAATATAATATAATGTAATGTAATGTAATGTAATGTAATGTAATGTAATATAATAGATAGATAGATATTTTTAGAGAGGATTATTCAATGCTTGTTTGTTTGGTTGTTTTTTGTTGCCATGGATTCCATCTATGTTCCAGCTTTGCTTTCCTAAGTACCTAGTTTTACAGTAAAGTAATGATAATCTGTTTCACTTTGCAATTTTAATATAGTATTTTCTTGTAGCAATTACAGAAATTCGTTACAGTGCAGTATATTTCGGTTTATAACTGTTGCTAGTGTTGATTTGAAATTACTTGTTATATATGACACTGAGGAAATAACTTCCTGTTATTTGTACAGTCATTTAGCAGCACTGCCAGTACAAGCAATCCTTCACTTGTATTGGCAGTGCTGATGATTTAGTAAGTTGATATGTATCTGTGAAAACATGGAAAGGTTTAGAATTTTTTATATAGTATTACACATTTCTGAGAAGGTTCACTTAGTTTCTTTGTGGCCATATATATTCTGCATTTGGACTCCGAGTGCCGCTGTTGATCTAGCTTAATTTTATCGTGATGTCAGTCTGTACGCCACACCTACGACTCTGTGTATCTCAGACTTCTTTTTTTTTTGTAGAGCAGATGGAGACAGTCATAAGTCAAAATCTAAAACGACATATCTAGGCATATCCACAAGAAGATACTTTGTTTTTTTTATATTGATTAACATCTTCCCTTTTTCTGGATTTGCATCATGGATTCGGGGATATTTTTCATGCCATCTAGATATTATGGCTCAGGGATGAGCTCGTTTTTGTTCGTCATTTTGTCCTGCTCTTTTGTTACTGGACAAATTCGTTACTCTATTCCAGAGGAGACGAAGAAAGGCTCACTGATTGGTAATGTAGCACAAGATCTGGGACTGGATTTAAAAAGGCTCCAAACGGGTCGAGCCCGCATCGTGACCGGAGAAAGCATGCAGTATGCAGAGCTAAAACCAGACAAAGGAACTCTAGTCGTGAAGGAGAGAATAGATAGAGAAGAGCTTTGTGGCGACATCACACCCTGTAGCTTCAGTTTCGAGATAATTCTAGACAATCCGATTGAATTGCATCGTGTCATTGTAGAGGTAATTGATGTCAATGACCACTCGCCGACATTTCAGAAGGACCATTTAAAGTTTGAAATCAGTGAATCTGCACTTATAGGATCTCGCTTTGTTCTGGAGAGTGCAGATGATCCGGATGCAGAACAGAATACTCTACAGAGTTATTTTCTGACCCCAAACGATTATTTTGTTTTAAAGGAACATACGAATCCGGATGGCAGTAAATACGCAGAAATGGTAATGCAGAAAGCTCTGGACCGAGAGGAGCAGCCTAAACTCTCTTTAAAGCTGGTTGCTGTTGATGGTGGAAACCCACAGAGGTCTGGCACTGTTAATATAGATATTACTGTGTTAGATGCAAATGATAACGCCCCCATTTTTAATCAGACGGTGTACAGGGCTTCGGTGGTCGAGAATACATCAAAGGGGACCTACATAACAACAGTTAATGCAACCGACGCTGACAGCGGGTCAAATGGCGAGATTATGTTTTACTTTTCTAAACGTAAAGGAAATGTTGCAGACATTTTCAATATTGACGAAAATTCAGGAATGGTTTCCGTTATAGGCCAGGTGGACTATGAAAAAGACAAAAAATATGAAATTAGAGTGGAGGCCAAAGATCGGGGAGGGTTAACTGACTCCTGTAAGATAATAATCGAGGTAGTAGATGTCAATGATAACGCACCAGTAATTACCATCATGTCATTCAGCAGTTTTGTGTCAGAGGATGCTGCTCCCGGAACAACGGTAGCAGTTATCAAAATTAAAGACTACGATTCAGACGTTAATGGACTAGTGACGTGTATAGTAAATAAAGGGATGCCCTTTGAAATACGTTCCTCAATAACAGACTATTACAATTTAATCAGTGATGCCAATTTTGATCGTGAAACTGTCCCAGAATATAACATTACCTTAACAGCCACCGATTCTGGCTCGCCTCCTCTCTCAAACTCTGCCACTTTACGTCTCACCATATCTGATGTCAATGATAATGCACCGTTGTTTGAAATGGAAACATACTCTGTTTACGTTCCTGAGAATAACTTTCCCGGGTTGTCTCTTTTTAGTGTAAGTGCCAGAGACTCGGATTGGCATCAGAATGCTAGAGTTTCCTATTTTCTAGTAGAGCAACAAATAGGTGGAACACCAGTATCCTCTTTAATATCCATTAACGCGGAAACCGGGGTGTTACACGCAATGCAAGCTTTCGATTATGAACAAGTTAAACGCCTCACGTTCTACATTACAGCTCAAGACGGAGGTTCCCCTCCTTTGGCTAGCAATGCTACAATTCATATTTTAATCCAAGACCAGAATGACAACGCACCTCAGATTCTGTATCCAGTACAAACTGGTGGCTCTGTGGTGGCTGAAATGGTGCCTCGTTCAGCAGATGTGGGCTATCTTGTCACTAAAGTGGTGGCTGTGGATGTGGACTCTGGACAGAATGCCTGGCTCTCATATAAACTACAGAAAGCGACAGACAGGGCGCTGTTTGAAGTGGGCTTACAGAATGGAGAAATAAGAACTGTGCGTCAAGTCACTGATAAAGATGCTGTGAAACAGAAGCTCACTGTTGTAGTGGAGGACAACGGACAGCCCTCTCGTTCAGCTACAGTCAATGTTAACGTGGCGGTGGCGGACACTTTCCCTGAAGTGCTCTCAGAGTTCACTGACTTTACGCACGACAAGGAATACAACGACAACATGACATTTTATCTAGTCCTGGCATTGGCTGTAGTTTCATTTCTCTTTATTACGTGTTTGGCTGTTATAATTTCGGTTAAAATTTATCGATGGAGGCAATCACGCATATACTATCAATCCCAACTCCCCTTCATTCCGTATTATCCGCCACGTTACCCAGGAACCGGGGATACAGGGACGATGCATCACTTAAATAATTGTGAGGTATACAAAACTACTGACTCCAGACGAAGCGATTGTAAATTCGTCAGGCCCTGCAGTCAGAGCGTATTGGTTGTGGATTCTAGCTCTACGGGAACGATCAGTAAGAGAACCATCCTGGACGTATCAGACTCCAATGCAGAAGTAAGTACACAGTAATTTAAATATTCGATATTAACTATGTATTACCTTATCAGTCTATTTAATTTATTTCTTTATTTTTTACATTATGTTAGCGTTTTGGGCTTTTCAGTACCACCATAGTGGACAGCGACATTATTGAATTTAGTTTTTTGTCTCGAACTATAATGTTTATTCACAGAATCTTTGTATAATAAAATATGTTGCTCGTCCATGTTTTGGACTCTGTGTGCCGCTGTTGGTCAAGGAAATTATTTTTGAATATTGTTACCTCTGGGAATGGCGGCTCCTCTTTGTTAGTGTGCACTTCAAGTCGAGAAAAGACGGTCATTGCTCATATCAGTTTCCTGTTTTTTATTTTATTTAATTTCTTTATTTTTGTCTCGTGCTGATACAAAGTCGAGAAAATCGGGTGATGTGATATATTTGATATTGGTTCTTCAACCTACGTTACTTTGCAATATTGGATTATCATCAAGGATATCTGTTTGGACGACGCTACATTAGGCTACGCAATGGGGTGGCAAGTAATCGTATTTCTTTTGGCTTTTACCTGTAGCACGATTCATTGTCAAATTCGTTACTCTATTCCGGAAGAGATGAAGAAAGGTTCACTTATTGGCAACATAGCGCAAGATCTGGGACTGGATTTAAAAAGGCTACAAACGGGTCGAGCCCATATCGTGACTGGAGAAAGCATGCAGTATGCAGAGCTAAAACCAGACAAAGGAACTCTAGTCGTGAAGGAGAGAATAGACAGAGAAGAGCTTTGTGGTGACATCACACCCTGCAGCTTCAGTTTTGAGATAATTCTAGAGAATCCGATGGAATTACATCAGGTTACGATTGAAATTACTGATATAAATGACAATTCTCCTGTATTTCGAAAAAGCCAAATGAGCTTCGAAATAAGCGAGACGGCCACACTTGGGTCACGATTTGTTTTAGCAACTGCGGAAGATCTCGATGTTGGCATTAATACTCTGCAAAATTATGTATTGAGTAAAAATGACAATTTTGTTGTAAAGCAACATTCTAATCCCGATGGCAGTAAATATGCTGAAATGGTGCTGCAGAAAGCGTTAGACCGAGAGGACCAGCCTAAACTCTCTCTGAAGCTGATTGCCGTCGATGGTGGAAATCCACAGAGGTCTGGCACTGTTAACATAGATGTTACAGTATTAGATGCTAATGATAACGCGCCAATATTTAATCAAACAGTATATACAGCCACTGTAACAGAAAACGCAGCAGTTGGCACTTATATAACAACACTAAACGCAACCGACGCAGATAGCGGTTTTAATGGTGAACTATCTTACGCATTTTCCAATCTTAAAGAACATTTAACAGAAATATTTCATATTGATCGATACTCTGGCGTCATATCTGTGGCAGGAAATATTGATTTTGAAAAAGATAAGCGCTACGAAATCAGAGTCGAGGTTAAAGATCACGGTGGCCTAACAGATACCAGTAAGGTTATTATTGAAGTTTCTGACGTCAATGATAACATACCCGTCATAAGTATAATGTCATTTTTGAATCCTGTGTCGGAGGATTCGCCTCCAGGCACAACCATAGCCATAATCAATGTTAAAGACGCTGATTCGGGAGGAAATGGACAGATTACTTGTACCGTACACAAAAGTCTTCCTTTCAGGATTAAGTCTACTCTGGCAAATTATTATACATTAGTGACGGATGCATTACTGGACCGCGAAAAACTGGAAGAATATAATATTTCTGTATCTGCGACAGATGGAGGCTCGCCACCGCTTTCAACCTCAAAAACGTTGCATCTTAGAGTTTCTGACATTAATGATAACCCTCCAGAATTTGGTCAAACTGCGTATTATGCCACAGTACCGGAAAATACGTCTCCAGGTACATCTATAGTTACTGTTACCGCACGCGATCCGGACTGGAATCAAAATTCCAGAGTGTCATATTTTATTCAGGAAACGCGCAGCGGTGATGATTCGGTGTCGTCTTATGTTTCCATCAACACTGAGACTGGCGTAATACACGCAGTTCGACCTTTTGACTATGAACAAATTAAAGAGATCAGATTTACAGTTAAAGCGCAAGACGCTGGTTCTCCTCCTCTCTGTAACAACGCGACAGTGATCGTTTCAGTTCAGGATCAGAATGACAATGGACCTCAGATTCTGTATCCAGTACAAACTGGTGGCTCTCCAGTAACTGAAATGGTGCCTCGTTCAGCAGATGTGGGCTATCTTGTCACTAAAGTGGTGGCTGTGGATGTGGACTCTGGACAGAATGCCTGGCTCTCATATAAACTGCAGAAAGCGACAGACAGGGCGCTGTTTGAAGTGGGCTTACAGAATGGAGAAATAAGAACTGTGCGTCAAGTCACTGATAAAGATGCTGTGAAACAGAAGCTCACTGTTGTAGTGGAGGACAACGGACAGCCCTCTCGTTCAGCTACAGTCAATGTTAACGTGGCGGTCGCGGACGCTTTCACTGAAGTGCTCTCCGAGTTCACGGACTTTACACACGACAAGGAATACAACGACAACCTGACATTTTATCTAGTCCTGGCACTGGTTGTGGTTTCGTTTCTCTTCATCGTGACAATTATAGCTATTCTGTCAGTGAAATGCTACAGATGGAGACGTGAGCGGATGTTTTACAAATCCGGTGCCAATCTACCGGTTATTCCGTATTATCCACCCCTTTACGCAGACGTCGGGGGAACAGGAACTTTACAGCATATGTGCAGTTATGAAGCTTACAGAACCACTGACTCTAGAAAGAGTGATCTGAAATATGCCAGACCTCCTACTGAGAGCATTATTAGTCTGGATACCGCTGGAACACAAACACTGACCCATGCGAAGAGGGACAATCTGACTAATAATTCTGAGCATCAGGTGAGAACTTTGCTTTTTCAGTCTGTTCTTGATGGTGGTTTTAAAACAAACAGTAGATATGGCGTTTGTCGGTGTTCTGCTACTATATTTATGCTGTTTTGTTTTGTCGTTTGAAATACTGTTAGGCCTACCTACATAGTACATTTTTAAATGTTGGTATTATTACAAACCCTTTTAAAAATGACATTTGAAAGTAGCGGCTCATCCTTATGTGGTGAAATATTTGCTCTGATGACTGCTATAGCCTAGTTAATGACGTTCATTTACCTACTGATAATTTCAATTTATCTAATCCCAAGAGTGTAGAACGTATATTAGACAGACAACTGCATCTGTACAAGAATATTACCTTGCTGTTATTCGCTTATGATGGAGGCGAGCCACGGTCGTTTAATATTCAAAAATCTGATTAAAGTTTTAGATGAAAATGAAAATGGAAACCATTAAAGAACCCTTTTTAAAAAAGATTGTACCGTTTTGTTTTGTTTTTCACCGACTGCTGTAATTTATTTAAATAACTTGCTCAGTACTCATAATCTCAGTTAAAATGGTGGAGGAGTGCATTGGCCGTGGACTACATCTATTAAAATATCCAAGTAAATACAAACTACACTATACAAATAAAAACGCGCTTTCACAGCAAAATCACCAGTGTTGATTTAACACCCATAGTGTTGAATTTACACCCTACAGTGTTTATATAAGTCCATTGGACTCAAATAAACACTCTGGGTGTCAATTCAACACTAAGGATATTACTGTGTTCTGTGAAACAACTGCTTAGATAAATGAGTCTCTATAATAGATTTAAGTTTTTGTTATATTAAATAATCATGACTCCAAATCGGCTATTTACGTGCGGGTTGTATTTAATGCTAAAGTTTAACGAATTTTCCATTCCACGCAGCAGCTTATATATGCAACGCTTTACCCCTTGTTTCAATTCTATTCTTCATCTCTTTCATCTTTTGCTGCATGTTTATCCAAATGAGCACCGATACAGGGCATATTTACATATTTAAATTCAAAATGTGATTCTAATGTCCAATTTCTTGATCTCATTCTCTGAATTTTTGGCTTTGTTGTACCCCATGTTGTCTGTAAGTGCCGCTGTTGTCTTAAGCACTTGTATTTACTTGAAAAATTGTGATCACTCCCAGGATCTTGCAGAATATCGGAGATAAAAGGTCTAGAACAGACGAGCTCCTATTTTTACTCCTGCCTCTCCTTGTGTCCTTTTTCCTCACGGCAGTCTCTTCATAATTTTTTATTTTTATTTTGTTGGTGCTACTTGTCATGGGGATTTCTCCGTTTTTTCTTGGGAGTGCGCTCTGTCCTGTACAGAATGGATTTTCCTCCAAAGCGCAGCTACAGGCCTTGACACTCTTCTTCATTACTGATGTAATTTTGGGACAAATTCGCTACTCAATACCAGAAGAACTGAAAAAAGGATCATTTGTGGGAAATGTGGCCGAAGATTTGGGTTTAGACGCACGGAGGATGAAAGCGGGTGGTGCTCGAATTGTTAGTGGCGAGAGCAGCGAATTCATCGGACTGGATTTAGACAAAGGATTTCTGGTAGTCGAAGAGCGGATAGACAGAGAACGGCTTTGTGGGCAGATGTCTCCCTGCAGTCTTAGTCTCGAAATAATCTCAACAAATCCAATGCAACTTCACAGTGTTGTTATAGAAATATTGGATATAAATGATAATTCTCCTACTTTTACAGAAAACGAGGTGCAGTTAGAAGTATCTGAATCGACTCAACCGGGTACCCTTATTTTACATGAGAGCGCTGTAGACCATGACATGGGTAAGAATTCGCTTCAGGGATATACTTTGCATCCGACAGATAAATTTAACCTTAAAATACAGACTAGCCCTGATGGTAAAAAATACAGTGAGTTGTATTTACATTCTCCTTTAGACAGAGAGGAAGAGGACAAAGTGCTGCTTACATTAACTGCTGTCGACGGTGGTGAGCCACAAAGATCTGGCACGCTTAAAATACGCATTTCAGTGTTAGATGCTAATGATAATGCACCTGTTTTTACGCAGAAAGAGTTTAAAGCTACTGTTGCAGAAAACTCACCGAAAGGTTCCACGGTAATGAAGGTGACTGCCACAGACGCTGACGAGGACGCATACGGTCGCATAACTTACCATTTCAATCGTATGTCCACTGAGGTTGCGGATATTTTTGCAATTAATGAGAACTCCGGTGAGATAACTGTTGCAGGCCTGATTGATTATGAAAAACACAAATATTTTGAAATCGCTATTCAGGCAAAAGATTACGGTGGTTTAATTGCTACCACGAAAATTCTGATTCAAGTACTTGATGTAAATGACAACGCCCCTATAATCTCACTGACCTCTTTTTCCAGTCCTATTTCAGAGGATTCACCTAGTGGTGTTACAGTAGCCATCGTTAATGTGAAAGATCTTGATTCCGGCAATAACGGGAAGGTAAGATGCTCTGTAAATGAGAAGATTCCTTTTACAATAAAATCGTCTTTTAAAAACTATTATACTTTATTAACTGATGGAACATTAGACAGAGAGACCATGCATGAGTATAACATCACATTCTCAGCAGTGGATGAAGGAATACCGCCTCTTTCCAGTAACAAAACAGTAACACTGAAAATATCTGATGTGAATGACAACCAGCCAATATTTGAGAACAATTTTTATTCCGCCTCTTTAATGGAAAACAATTCACCTGGCGTTTCTATATGTTCAGTTAAAGCAAATGATTTAGATTGGAACCAAAATGCCAGAATTACTTATATGTTAATTGAGGGGCATTTCAATGCCGAACCTCTATCATCGTATATTTCAGTAAATGCCGAGAGTGGTGCTATACATGCTGTACGTTCCGTCGACTATGAACAGACTAAGTCAATAGAATTTCTTGTAAAAGCTCAAGATGGAGGATCACCGTCGCTAAGTAGTAATGTGAGTGTGAAAATTAATATACAGGATCAAAATGACAATGCACCTCAGATTCTGTATCCAGTACAAACTGGTGGCTCTGTGGTGGCTGAAATGGTGCCTCGTTCAGCAGATGTGGGCTATCTTGTCACTAAAGTGGTGGCTGTGGATGTGGACTCTGGACAGAATGCCTGGCTCTCATATAAACTACAGAAAGCGACAGACAGGGCGCTGTTTGAAGTGGGCTTACAGAATGGAGAAATAAGAACTGTGCGTCAAGTCACTGATAAAGATGCTGTGAAACAGAAGCTCACTGTTGTTGTGGAGGACAACGGACAGCCCTCTCGTTCAGCTACAGTCAATGTTAACGTGGCGGTGGCGGACACTTTCCCTGAAGTGCTCTCCGAGTTCACTGACTTTACACACGACAAGGAATACAACGACAACCTGACATTTTATCTAGTCCTGGCCTTGGCTGTAGTTTCCTTTCTCTTCATCGTGTCCATCATAACTATACTGTCAGTGAAATGCTACAGATGGAGACGTGAGCGGATGTTTTATAAGTCCGGTGCCAATCTGCCAGTAATTCCGTATTATCCACCCCTTTATGCAGACGTCGGGGGAACAGGAACTTTACAGCATATGTACAATTATGAAGCTTACAGAACCACTGACTCTAGAAAGAGTGATCTGAAATACGCCAGACCTCCTACTGAGAGCATCATTAGTCTGGATACCGCTGGAACACAAAAACTGACCCATGCGAAGAGGGACAATCTGACTAATGATCCTGACCATCAGGTGAGATTTTTTTCTAATGAGTTATATCAATTTTGAAATGGGCGAGCCTTCCTTATTTGATGTAATATTTGCATAGGAGACATGGTGAAATGTAAACTTATTGAAAGCATTATTTTGTTCTTCATCGGATGCATTTTACTGTCTTGTGGCAGACAGTGATTTTGTGATTTTTGTTGAGACAAGAAGTATATGTTATATTGGAATGCACGTTGCAGTGTCGCATCTTAACGCACTTGTATTATTTTATAGTATTCTTTCTGGCGTTTATTGTATTGGCAAAAATGCAGGAATTGTATATTTTTACATTTGTGTAGTTAAACATATTGGACAGTGAGTGCCGCTGTTGGTCAGTGGGATACCATGGAGACCTGATTCCTGCTGGTGTATTAAAGAGACGTAAGCAAATCTCATGGATTAGTCGGAGAAGAAAGACACGAAAGTGGATAAAGCGTGTTTGTAGACTTGTTTTATAATTTCGTGCATTTGTCAATTCTGCTGCACCTGTGGATATTTATAAACACCCCATTGGAACATCGGACTACATTACTGGATTTACCTTGGCCGAAAATATATGTCATGTCTGCAATGAAAATGTCGGAGAGAACAATGGCACATCGAGTATGGATGTTTATTTTGCTCCTCTCTCTCAGCGCAGTGCACGGACAGGTCAGTTACTCAATTCCTGAAGAAATGCCGAGAGGCTCTTTAGTCGGTAACATTGCTCAAGATTTGGGTTTGGACATGAACAGACTGAAATCAGGCAAAGCTCGAATTTATACCGGAGAAAGGGCTGAATACATTGAGTTGAATAAAGAAAGGGGAGTGTTGCTTATCAAAGAGCGAATAGACAGAGAGGCTCTGTGCGGGCAGACAACGCCTTGTGGGCTGCATTTTCAAATCATTTTAGACAATCCGATGGAGTTTTTTAGTGTTACGATAGAAGTTAACGATATAAATGATAACCCTCCTCTTTTCAGTCAGAATGAAATAAAATTCGAAATAAGTGAGGCATCACTTACTGGAGCAAAGTTTGTTTTAGAAAGGGCCGTTGATAATGATGTTGGCATTAATGGGCTTCAAAGCTATACCTTAAAGCCAACAAACAATTTTGTCCTTAAAATGCACAGCCTATTAGCTGGGAGCACGCATGTTGAGATGGTACTTGAAAAGCCACTAGATCGAGAGAAAGAAGATCATATTTCACTAGTGTTAACTGCAGTGGACGGAGGCGAGCCACAAATGTCTGGTACAATCCAAATACAAATTACCGTATTAGACGCTAATGATAATGCACCAGTTTGCGTCCAGTCTGTGTATAAAACGAGTGTCCGAGAACATGCTCCAAAGGGAACAATTTTGACTGCAGTAAGTGCCGTCGATGCCGATGAAGGTCAAAATGGATTAATCAGGTATACATTGTCAAACAGCCTGGGCACTGCACATAAAATGTTTGCAATAAATCACACTGATGGATTGTTGAAAGTAATCGGTGACACGGATTTTGAGAAAATTAAGTCATATGAGATTGATGTCGTGGCGAGAGACCAAGGTGGACATTATGATACGTGCAAAGTAATTGTAGAAGTGATTGACATAAATGATAACAGACCTTTGATTAATATTATGTCAAAATCTGGTGAAATTGATGAAAACTCACAAATAGGGAGGGTTACTGCAATAATTAATGTTCAGGATGTAGATTCGAATGAAAATGGAAGAGTAGAGTGCACAATCAACCAAAATATTCCTTTTGTACTTAAATTTACATCAAATAATGTCTTTAGTTTGGTAACAGATAGTGAATTGGACCGGGAGAGAGAGTCTGAGTATAATATCACTGTAATGTGTGCTGATGAAGGATCTCCATCGCTCTCCAGCAGCGTCACTCTCTCTTTATATATATCAGATGTGAATGATAACGCACCTGTCTTTGAGAAGAGTTCATATGAGGCCTCCATTTTAGAAAATAATTCACCAGGCCTCTCCATATTCACAGTCAAAGCCAGAGACGCAGACTCGAAACAGAATGCCCGTGTTTCTTACATACTGGAGGAGTCCTCGGTTAACGGAGTGCCCATTTCCTCTTATGTGTCAGTCAGTGCTGATAGTGGTATTATTCATGCAGTGCGATCTTTTGATTACGAGCAAATTAAACATTTTAATTTCCGTGTCAAAGCGCAGGATGGAGGCAACCCGCCTCTCAGTAGCAACGTGAGTGTGAAAATTATTATTCAGGACCAGAATGACAACGCACCTCAGATTCTGTATCCAGTACAAACTGGTGGCTCTGTGGTGGCTGAAATGGTGCCTCGTTCAGCAGATGTGGGCTATCTTGTCACTAAAGTGGTGGCTGTGGATGTGGACTCTGGACAGAATGCCTGGCTCTCATATAAACTGCAGAAAGCGGCAGACAGGGCGCTGTTTGAAGTGGGCTTACAGAATGGAGAAATAAGAACTGTGCGTCAAGTCACTGATAAAGATGCTGTGAAACAGAAGCTCACTGTTGTAGTGGAGGACAACGGACAGCCCTCTCGTTCAGCTACAGTCAATGTTAACGTGGCGGTGGCGGACACTTTCCCTGAAGTGCTCTCCGAGTTCACTGACTTTACACACGACAAGGAATACAACGACAACCTGACATTTTATCTAGTCCTGGCCTTGGCTGTAGTTTCCTTTCTCTTCATAGTGTCCATCATAGCTATACTGTCAGTGAAATGCTACAGATGGAGACGTGAGCGGATGTTTTATAAATCCGGTGCCAACCTGCCAGTTATTCCGTATTATCCACCTCTTTATGCAGACGTCGGGGGAACAGGAACTTTACAGCATATGTACAATTATGAAGCTTACAGAACCACTGACTCTAGAAAGAGTGATCTGAAATACGCCAGACCTCCTACTGAGAGCATCATTAGCCTGGACACTAGTGGAACTCAAACCCTTACGCATGCGCATATGGGGAAACCTACTGCTGTCTCTGATGATCAGGTGAGGTCTAGGAATTTGTTACTTTGCTGATAGAATAGCCTTTGTAAAATTTGTAAAGTGTTTAATGACACAAGTGATATACAGTTATGTATAATAAATTATCTTTCCATATTTTACCATAAGGAGAACTCTGAGTTCTTACGATGTACTCTGCTCTGATGCTCATGCTATTGCATATGTAAAGCAGACCTGTGGGTGTGTCTGTGGGTGTGTCTGGGTGTGAAATTTAAGGTTTGTTAACTCATTCCTTTTGATGTTGTGTTATAGACTTTTTTTTTTTCATTTGTAACTTTACCAAATAGAGATTTCTTTATATTCTCACACTTAGGCCAGTTTAAACACTGACTTGTCCTCTTAAATGGGATTGTATCAGAATTTTTATATTTTTGTCGTGTTCCGATTTGAAACTTCTCATTGACATTAAGATTGTCTTGTAACTCATGTGTCAGAAATTCTTGTTAGATGCTTTCTGGTTGTTTGGATGACCTTGATGTTGCAGTGATTCATTGTTCCTCTAAGTGCCGCTGTTGAAAGAAATAAAGACTCTCCTCTTCCAGGCATTGCTACACAGAATGAACAACTTATGCGCATTTGCTATTGTTTGTGGAATGTGTAGGGACGGACTGCCATTGTCTACGGGCGAAATATTCTGTATTTTGCTTCCTTAGGTTCATGAAATATTGTGCTAATATTTGAGTAAGATTGCAGTAATTCGAATATGGATGTTCTTTGTCTTCTCGGTACATGGACAAAACATTTCTCTGTCTGGATTTCAACATGGCGAGTGCAGATTCTTGCTCTGTTTGCCTTTGTCATTGCCCTTGCACATGGGCAGCTCCATTATTCTATTCCCGAGGAGATGAACAAAGGATCAGTGGTGGGAAATATCGTTCAGGATTTCGGTTTGGATGTTAGATACTGAATCTTGCCGAGTGAGGATTTTACAGAGGACAGTCATTAGTGCATTGGTCTGAATGTGGATA
The DNA here is from genome assembly GCF_001660625.3 of Ictalurus punctatus. Taxonomy (NCBI): domain Eukaryota; kingdom Metazoa; phylum Chordata; class Actinopteri; order Siluriformes; family Ictaluridae; genus Ictalurus; species Ictalurus punctatus. Next base: position 9,253,023 of record NC_030429.2, read on the forward strand.
AAGGCACTCTGATAGTGAGAGAGAGGATGGACAGAGCTTTCTGTTCTAGATTTATTACACATAAAGTGAAATATTTCAAACCTTTTTTGTTTTAATCTTGATGATTATGGCTTACTGCTCAGGGAAATAAAAACTCCTGTATCTCAAAATATTAGAATAAAGAATTTATAATACAGAAATGTTGACCTGAGAAGAGCTCTAATAAGCTAATTAACTCAAAACACCTGCAGCATTTCCTGAGCATTTTATCAGTAACATGATTGGATATAAAAAATAGTACCTTAGAGAGGTAGAGTCTCTCAGAAGTAAAGATGGGATGGAAGCTCAATGGAATATGCGTATACTGCTCTAAAATCTGTATATACCTTTAGCATTGATGGTGCCTTTCCAGATGTGCAAGCTGCCCATTCCATAGGCACTAATGCACCCCCATACCATCAGAGATGCAGGTTTTTGAACTGAGCACTGATAAAAAGCCAGATGGCCCCTCTCCTCTTTAGTTTTCTTTAGTTTAGAGGACGGGCGTCCATGGTTTCCAAAAATAATTTAAAATTTCGATTCGTATGACCTTAGAACAGTTTTCCACTTTGCCTCAGTCCATTATAAATGAGCTTTGGCCCAGAGAAGATGGTGGCATATTTGGATCATCTTCACATCTGGCTTCTTCTTTGCATCTGAACCCATACAATGATTTCCATTACAGAATCATACCCGTTTTTAATGCAGTGCCGCCTGAGGGCCCAAAGATTACGGGCATGCAATATTGATTTTCACTCTTGTCCCTTGTGCACAGAGATTTCTCCAGATTCTAGGAATCTTTTGATGATATTATGTACTGTACATGGTGCGATATTCATAGTTTCACAATTTTATGTTGAGGAATATTGTTCTGAAATTGTGTCACAAATTGTAGACATAGTTTTTTGCAGATTGGTGAAACTCTGCCCACCTTTACTTCTGAAAGACTCTGCCTCTCTAAGATACTCTTTTTATAACCCAGTCATGTTGCTGACCGGTTTCCAATTAACCTCCAGCTGTTTCTTTTTAATACCACTTACTTTTCCAGCCTTTTGTTGTCCCATACCAACTTTTTTGAGACGTGTGGCCATCAAATTCAAAATTACCTTATTTCTTTTCTTAGATTGGTACATTTATTCAGTTTAAACATTTGATATGTTTTCTGCGTTCAATTGTGAATAACATATTGGTGTATGAGATTTGCAAATCATTGCATTCCGATTTTATTTACATTTATTTACATTTTACACAGTGTCCCAATTTTTTATTTTTTATTTTTGGAATTGGGGTTGTGTATGTGTATGTATGTATATGTATGTGTATGTATATACACACACACTCTATATAATATAGATAATATTATTTTGCTCATTAACTGCTTGTTTTATGTGCCTGTGTGTTTTATGACAGGAATCAGCGTTTGTCATACAGCATATTTTAAAATCTTATTTAGCATATTATTTTAACAGGAAATGAAAAGTTTCGTTGGATGAAAGGGAGGTTGTGCTTCGCTGACCATGGTGCTGAAATGAATATTATGCATGCCAGTACAAGCAAATTTTGTAGCATTTCTTCCCGCTATATAATTGCTCTTTACAGTTTTCACTACTAGGATACAATGTAGGATACATGTTATGTTTCCGCTTGTTTTTCTTTTCTTTTTTTATGTGCAGCTGTTGCGTTGTGTGCTGCTGTTTAGTCAGTAGATTTCAAGTTTTCAAATCTTGCTTCCTCTTTTGCTGGCTCTCTGGTCAGTCCATCCATCTATCCATAGATCTATCCATCCATCTATCCATAGATCTATCCATCCATCTATCCATCCATCTATCCATCCATCTATCCATCCATCTATCCATGCATCTATCCATCCATCTATCCATCCATCTATCCATCCATCCATCTATCCATCTATCCATCCATCCATCCATCCATCCATCCATTTATCCATCCATTACAACTACATTGTCTTGTCTAATCACACTTCTCAATCTGTACATGGGAAACGAATGCAGCGTTTCAGTATGTGTGTGTGATTAAAAAATATTAGTTCACTGCACTTCCTCTTCGTTCTTTGGACTGCAACAGACACTGACCACGATGCTAGAATGCATGTACATGCTTGTGTTTTATGGTCTAATTCCTTTTTCATTACAGGCACTTGCAAGAAGCACTTGTTTTACATTTCCAGTAGGTCTACTGGTAGCGTCTTTATAAATCATAGTCGTGCTTTATATGTTACTGTTTGTCTATTTACATTCTTAATATATTATTACAATTGCACAAGACTGGTTATCTTTGCTGTTTTATCTATAAACTGATGCCCGTTGGATAGTTTTTTTGGTTTGTTTGTTTGGTTGGTTTTTTTTTTTTTTTAACGTTTTGTGTAACGCATCATAAAAAACTCTAAGTGCCGCTGTTGGTCAGTGTGTTGCCTACAGGCTGCAAAAATGACTAGCAGTGCCTTCTCAACCATCATATCAGAGACGAAGAGAAGAGTGCAGTTCGTAGATTTCACTCAGAGGCGGTGGAAGCAGCTGTGAAAAAATACGATTTTTAAAAATATTTTGTTTAATCGATATTAGCATTCTCTATTTTACAAGCCAGTGTGGTTATTTTCAGTTGACATTTTACGTTGCATTCTCACCTTGTTGGATTTACTATACTCTGAATCTGAATTTCGTCGAGAGAAAATGCCTAACAGAACAATGGCGATGCAAGTCCTGTTGTTTATTTGGATCCTCATGCTCAACGCAGTGCACGGACAGGTCAGTTACTCCATTCCTGAGGAAATGCCAAAAGGCTCTTTAGTTGGTGACATTGCTCAGGATTTGGGTTTAGATGGACAAAGACTAAAATCAGGTAAAGCTCGTATTTATACGGGAGACAACGCTGAATACATCGAGCTGAATAAAGAAAGGGGAGTGTTGCTTGTTAAAGAGAGGATAGACCGAGAGTCACTGTGCGGACAGACTACGCCTTGTGCTCTGCATTTTCAGATTACACTGGAAAATCCCATGGAGCTGTTTAGTGTCACAGTTGAAATCACAGATATAAACGATAATGCTCCCAACTTTAAAAACAACGAGAAACGATTTGAAATAAGTGAGTCTGCGATTGTCGGGTCGAAGTTTGTATTAGAGAAAGCGATAGACACCGACATTGGCACTAACAGCCTGCAAACATATACTTTAACACCAACGAACAATTTTAAATTAAAACTTGAGAGTCAAACTGATGGAAGTAGAAAGGTTGAAATGGTTTTGCAAAAACCTCTCGACCGCGAAAAGCAGGAAAATATATCCTTACTGTTGACAGCCATAGATGGCGGCGAACCGCAGATGTCAGGAACATTTCATATCCATATTTCTGTCCTTGATGCGAATGACAATGCACCCGTTTTTACAAAACCACTGTATAAAGCCGTAGTAATGGAGAATTCTGCTAAAGGATCATTGGTAACCAGGGTCAGTGCGTCCGATGAGGACAAAGGATTAAATGGACATGTTAATTATGTAATCTCTAATACTGATGTCGTATCGGAATTATTCAGAATAAATGAAAACGGTGAAGTTATTTTGCTTGGTGAAGCTGACTATGAAAAAGCAACGACTTATCAAATTGATATTGAGGCCATAGATAATGGTGGGTTGTCTGATTCGAGCAAAATACTTGTAGATGTGACTGATGTGAACGACAACCCTCCAAGTATTGATATTATATCGAGATCCAATTCAGTGAATGAAAACTCTTCTCCAAATACGGCTATAGCTATCATAAGCGTCAACGATCGCGACGCGGGGGACAATGGACACGTGATATGCAGCATTACTGAAAATCTCCCCTATGCAATCAAATCAACCGGTTCAGGGTTTTACAGCATTGTTACAGATAGTGATTTAGACCGGGAGAGAGAGTCTGAGTATAATGTCACTGTAATGTGCGCTGATGAAGGATCTCCATCGCTCTCCAGTAGCATCACTCTCTCTTTACAGATATCAGATGTGAATGATAACGCACCTGTCTTTGAGAAGAGCTCATATGAGGCCTCCATTTTAGAAAATAATTCACCAGGCCTCTCCATATTCACAGTCAAAGCCAGAGACGCAGACTCGAAACAGAATGCCCGTATTTCTTACATACTGGAGGAGTCCTCGGTTAACGGAGTGCCTGTGTCCTCTTACGTGTCAGTCAGTGCTGATAGTGGCATTATTCACGCACTGCGCTCTTTTGATTACGAGCAAATTAAACATTTTAATTTCCGTGTCAAAGCGCAGGATGGAGGCAACCCGCCTCTCAGTAGCAACGTGAGTGTGAAAATTATTATTCAGGACCAGAACGACAACGCGCCTCAGATTCTGTATCCAGTACAAACTGGTGGCTCTGTGGTGGCTGAAATGGTGCTTCGTTCAGCAGATGTGGGCTATCTTGTCACTAAAGTGGTGGCTGTGGATGTGGACTCTGGACAGAATGCCTGGCTCTCATATAAACTGCAGAAAGCGACAGACAGAGCGCTGTTTGAAGTGGGCTTACAGAATGGAGAAATAAGAACTGTGCGTCAAGTCACTGATAAAGATGCTGTGAAACAGAAGCTCACTGTTGTAGTGGAGGACAACGGACAGCCCTCTCGTTCAGCTACAGTCAATGTTAACGTGGCGGTGGCGGACACTTTCCCTGAAGTGCTCTCGGAGTTCACTGACTTTACGCACGACAAGGAATACAACGACAACCTGACATTTTATCTAGTCCTGGCCTTGGCTGTAGTTTCTTTTCTCTTCATCGTGTCCATCATAGCTATACTATCAGTGAAATGCTACAGATGGAGACGTGAGCGGATGTTTTATAAATCCAGTGCCAATCTGCCAGTTATTCCGTATTATCCACCTCTTTACGCAGACGTCGGGGGAACAGGAACTTTACAACATATGTACAATTACGAGGCTTACAGTACGAATGACTCTAGAAAGAGTGATCTGAAATACGCCAGACCTCCTACTGAGAGCATCATTAGTCTGGACTCTAATGGAACACAGACCTTTACGCATGCGCATATGGGGAAACCTGCTGTCTCTGATGATCAGGTGAGGTCTAGGAAGTTGTGCTTAATGACACAATTAATTTATTATACATAACTGTAATGTATAATAAATTACTTCTCCATATTTTACCGTAAGGAGATGTTGAATGTATTTTGACCTGGGAGTTATTATAATGTACTCTGATGCTCTTGCTATTGCTTACGTAAAGTAGACGTGTGTGTGTGTGTGTGTGTGTGTGTGTGTGTGTGTGTGTGTGTGTGTGTGTGTGTGTGTGTGAAATTTAAGGGTAGATAACTCTTTCTTTTTGATGTTGTGTTATTGACATTTTTTTTAATTTTTACCATTACATAGAGCTTTCATTTTATTCTCACACTTAGGCCAGTTTAAACCCTGACTTGTCCTCTTAAATGGGATTGCATCAGAGTTTTAATCATTTGTCGTGTTCCTATTTGAAACTTCTCATTAACGTTAAGATTTCTTCTAACTCATGGATCAGAAATTCTTGTTAGATGCCACCCGCTTGTTTGGACGAGCTTGACTTTGCAATGATTCATCATTCCTCTAAGTGCCGCTGTTGGTTAGTGTGTGTTGATTTGAAACAAATAAAGACTCTCCTCTTCCAGGCATTGCTACACAGAATGAACAACTTATGCGCATTTGCTGTTGTTTGTGGAATGTGTAGGGACGGACTGCCATTGTCTACGGGCAAAATATTCTGTATTTTGCTTCCTTAGGTTCATGAAATATTGTGCTATTATTTTTAATAGGATTGCCGTAATTCGAAAATGGATGTTATTTGTCTTCTCGGTATATGGACAAATCGCTACTCCGTCTGGATTTCAACATGGCGAGTGCAGCTTCTTGCTCTGTTTGCCTTTGTCATGGCCGTTGCGCACGGGCAGGTCCGTTATTCTATTCCCGAGGAGATGAACAAAGGATCAGTGGTGGGAAATATCGCTCAGGATCTCGGTTTGGATGTAAAGAGACTGAAATCTGGCCGAGCGCGGATCTTTACGGAGGACAGTCGTGAGTACATCGGTCTAAATGTGGATAGAGGCACTCTGATAGTGAGAGAGAGGATAGACAGAGAGGAGCTGTGCGCTCAAGTGTCTCCATGTTCTTTACATTTTCAGATTATTTTAGATAACCCAATGGAGCTCCATGGAATTGATATAGAAATCTTAGATATAAACGATAATGCTCCCGGTTTTACTAAAAAGGAAATTCATTTTCAAATAAGTGAATTAGCACTTCCTGGAGCTCGTTTTTCGCTTGACAGCGCTAAAGATCCTGATGTAGGTCAAAATTCACTACAGTCTTATAAAATTCATCCTACCGATTTTTTCAGCCTTAAAATACCTGCTCATTCTGATGGCACAAAACTGGTTGAGATGATTTTGCTGAAGCCTCTAGACAGAGAAAAGCAGGGGGAACACCAGCTGCTGTTAACGGCGTTTGATGGTGGCAGTCCCCAGAAAACGAGCACCATAAAGATAAACGTTGTTGTTCTTGATGCAAATGACAACGCTCCAGTTTTCAGTGAATCTGTTTATAGAGTCTCTGTAGCAGAAAACACATCGAAAGAATCCATTATTTTAAGAGTAAGTGCTACGGATGCGGACCAGGGAACAAATGGAGAAATAACGTATTCCTTTTCTCAAAGCAGTGATAGCATATTTGACCTTTTCCATATTAATAGTGCAACGGGAGCTATTTCAGTGCGCGGTTTATTGGATTTTGAGAAAACGAAAAAATATGATGTATATGTGGAAGCTACTGACAAGGGTGGATTAACAGACACCAGTAAGGTAGACATTGAAATTACTGATGTGAATGATAATGTCCCCGTCATAAGTGTACTTTCGTTCTCAAACCCGATTGCAGAAGACTCTCCACCGGAGACTATGATAGCCATGATCAACATTAAAGATTTAGATTCGGGTGGAAACGGGAAAGTTAAATGTACATTAGATTCAAATCTGCCCTTCAGAATTAAATCGTCTTCATCGAATATTTATCATTTAGTCAGTGTTCGGCTTTTAGATCGCGAACAAGTATCTGAATATTACATTACAATCACAGCTACGGATGAGGGTTCACCCTCTTTCTCTACTAATAAAACCCTAACGCTTAAAATATCTGATGTGAACGACAACGCCCCTGTTTTCCAGCGTCACTCATACACCGCTTATGTGATGGAAAATAATTCACCTGGAGTGTCTATATTTGCGGTGACAGCAACTGACAGAGACTCTGGTAATAATGCGCGCATTTCTTATTTTTTAGAAGATCTTTCTGTGAACGGAGTTTCTGCTTCGTCTTATATTTCAGTTAACGCAGACAGCGGAGAGATTCTTGCTATTCGATCTTTTGATTTCGAGCAAACAAAAGAGTTCAATATTCGCGTAAAAGCGCAGGATGGAGGCAACCCGCCTCTCAGTAGAAATGTAAGTGTAAAAATTATTATTCAGGACCAGAATGACAACGCGCCTCAGATTCTGTATCCAGTACAAACTGGTGGCTCTGTGGTGGCTGAAATGGTGCCTCGTTCAGCAGATGTGGGCTATCTTGTCACGAAAGTGGTGGCTGTGGATGTGGACTCTGGACAGAATGCCTGGCTCTCATATAAACTGCAGAAAGCGGCAGACAGGGCGCTGTTTGAAGTGGGCTTACAGAATGGAGAAATAAGAACTGTGCGTCAAGTCACTGATAAAGATGCTGTGAAACAGAAGCTCACTGTTGTAGTGGAGGACAACGGACAGCCCTCTCGTTCAGCTACAGTCAATGTTAACGTGGCGGTGGCGGACACTTTCCCTGAAGTGCTCTCCGAGTTCACGGACTTTACGCACGACAAGGAATACAACGACAACCTGACATTTTATCTAGTCTTGGCATTGGCTGTAGTTTCTTTTCTCTTCATCGTGTCCATCATAGCTATACTGTCAGTGAAATGCTACAGATGGAGACGTGAGCGGATGTTTTATAAATCCGGTGTCAATCTGCCAGTTATTCCGTATTATCCACCCCTTTACGCAGACGTCGGGGGAACAGGAACTTTACAGCATATGTACAATTATGAAGCTTACAGAACCACTGACTCTAGAAAGAGTGATCTGAAATACGCCAGACCTCCTACTGAGAGCATTATCAGTCTGGACTGCAGTGGAACACAAACACTTGCGCGTGCGCAACGGATGGATATAACTAATGGTGATTCTCATCAGGTGAGGTACAGTCCAGTGTCATTTTTCATTTCGATAACAAAATTAATTTTCAGCTGAAAAATTATCAAAACCTGAATGTTACTATTTGTATCAACTTTACTTCTTTAGATTTTTTTTCATTAAACCTAAGGTCTTTGGTTACCCTATTAATGTTATATTCAATTTATTTCCCCCTTGTTTCTGTTGAGAATTTGGTATACATTAAGTAAGCGCCGTGCTATTTTTTTCCTGCTGTTGTTACAGTCCTGCTTGCAGTTTGGCTATGACAGTTTACATTTGTGCTAGTTTGAGCTAGGGAATATTTGCACCGCTTTTGCAACGCTTAATCTCTGTCATCGTTTCAAAAATATCATTGCAAGTACACTACCTGTTATTGATACTTCAGATGCTTGTGTAGTTCGGTATACTGGACTCTTAGTGCCGCTGTAGGTCAAAGAGTTGCAGACTGCGGATTTATTATTTTTTTCAGAACCACCCCCTTCACTCAGACGCGTGCATAGAGAAAGAGAGATGAACAGAGCACAGCGAGGTAAAAGCAAAATCGAACTACCAAAATTACTACCTTTGATCTTCGTACTTGTTGTCAGTCAGCTGATGCTTCGGGGACGCCGAATTTAATCATACATGGTTGGATTATATTATATACTTTTTTTATTTTGGAGCAGAAGAAAATATCGGACAGAACAATGGCGCTGCAAGTACTATTGGTTATTTGTCTTCCCTTCCTCTCTTCAGTGCACGGACAGGTCAGTTACTCCATTCCTGAGGAAATGTCAAAAGGTTCTTTAGTCGGTAACATTGCTCAAGATTTGGGCTTAGATGTAAAAAGACTGAAATCAGGTAAAGCTCGCATTTTTACTGGGGACAACACTGAATACATCGAGCTGAATGTAGAAAAGGGAATGTTGATTATCAAAGAGAGAATAGACCGAGAGACTCTGTGCGGGCAGACGACGCCTTGTGCACTGCATTTTCAGATTATTCTTGAAAATCCAATGGAATTTTACAGTGTTACCGTCGAGGTTCAGGATGTAAACGACAACTCACCCTTATTCAAAAGAACGGAAATGAATTTCAGAATTAGTGAGTCAGCTGTATCTGGGGCAAAATTTGTTTTAGAAAGAGCAATGGACCCGGATGTTGGATTAAATAGTCTTCAAAGTTATTCCCTGAATCCCACAGACAATTTTTCTCTGAAACTGCAAAATCAACTAGATGGAAGCAAAATTGTCCAAATGGTTCTTCACAAACCTCTTGATCGTGAAAAACAAGAGCAGTTCTCTTTAGTCCTGATTGCTGTAGATGGCGGCGATCCGCCTTTATCTGGCACTGCACAGATACGCATCACAGTGTTAGATGTCAATGACAATGCGCCTATTTTTACACAAGAAGTGTATAAAGCAACCATTACAGAGAATTCCCCAAAAGGCACGGTGATTACGCAAGTGAGCGCCTCAGACGCCGACAAAGGATCTAACGGTAAAATAAGATATTCAATAACAAATACACTCGAAATTTTCCCCGTAATGTTTGAAATTAATGAGACAAGTGGTGAGGTTAAAGTGTCTGGAAATCTAGATTACGAAAAGTCTCGTCACCATCAAATTCACGTGCAAGCAACTGATGACGGTGGTTTAACCGATTCATGTAAAGTTAATGTAGATGTTGCCGATATAAATGATAATACGCCAGTTATTAATATAATGTCTAAACTCAATACCATATCTGAAGACTCAAAATCGGACACTGTTGTGACAATGATAAACGTCCAAGACCCAGACTTTGGTGAAAATGGTGAGGTCCGCTGTTCCCTGAACCCAAATATACCATTTACCCTAAAATCAACAGCGAGCAATTTCTTCACTTTGGTGACCGAGAGTAATTTGGATCGAGAAACTGTGTCTGAGTATAACATCGTCGTGGTGTGCGCTGATGAAGGAACTCCCTCCCTCTCCAGCAGCGTCACTCTTTCTTTACAGATATCGGATATCAATGACAACGCACCTGTCTTTGAGAAGAGTTCATATGAGGCCTCCATTTTAGAAAATAATTCACCAGGCCTCTCCATATTCACAGTCAAAGCCAGAGATGCAGACTCGAAACAGAATGCCCGTGTTTCTTACATACTGGAGGACTCCTCGGTTAACGGAGTGCCCATTTCCTCTTATGTGTCAGTCAGTGCTGATAGTGGTATTATTCATGCAGTGCGATCTTTTGATTACGAGCAAATTAAACATTTTAATTTCCGTGTCAACGCGCAGGATGGAGGCAACCGGCCTCTCAGTAGCAACGTGAGTGTGAAAATTATTATTCAGGACCAGAACGACAACGCGCCTCAGATTCTGTATCCAGTACAAACTGGTGGCTCTGTGGTGGCTGAAATGGTGCCTCGTTCAGCGGATGTGGGCTATCTTGTCACGAAAGTGGTGGCTGTGGATGTGGACTCTGGACAGAATGCCTGGCTCTCATATAAACTGCAGAAAGCGGCAGACAGGGCGCTGTTTGAAGTGGGCTTACAGAATGGAGAAATAAGAACTGTGCGTCAAGTCACTGATAAAGATGCTGTGAAACAGAAGCTCACTGTTGTAGTGGAGGACAACGGACAGCCCTCTCGTTCAGCTACAGTCAATGTTAACGTGGCGGTGGCGGACACTTTCCCTGAAGTGCTCTCCGAGTTCACGGACTTTACGCACGACAAGGAATACAACGACAACCTGACATTTTATCTAGTCTTGGCATTGGCTGTAGTTTCTTTTCTCTTCATCGTGTCCATCATAGCTATACTGTCAGTGAAATGCTACAGATGGAGACGTGAGCGGATGTTTTATAAATCCGGTGTCAATCTGCCAGTTATTCCGTATTATCCACCCCTTTACGCAGACGTGGGTGGAACAGGAACTTTACAGCATATGTACAATTATGAAGCTTACAGAACCACTGACTCTAGAAGAAGTGATTTGAAATACGCCGGGACGTCTGAACAGGATGTCATTAGTCTGGACAACAACGGAACACAAACACTGACTCATGCACAGATGGAGAAACTAACCAATTTTGGTGATCAGGTGAGAATTCTAAAGTACTTTGGAGTCAGCTCTCATGAAATAATTATAATATCAGTAAAAGTATCCAAGTTGTCTAAATGTCTAGTAGTATTAACTTAAAGAGGCCAAATATGTTAGAGTTGATGGCGTTTAGATACGACTTAAATGCATGCCAGTAGCTACCATTTAGGACACCAAAGTCATGTCCTCTGTATTTGTTCTGTTGGTTATTTATTTATTTATATATTTATTTATTTATTTATTATTTTTGCTATGAAGATAAATTGATATTTAATAGTATTATGACTAGTACTAAGCGGGCAGAAGTCGGATAGAAATCTATCCAGATATTAGTCTAATTAATTCTGTGCATAAACGATATTTTCGATTCGTGATATTTTCGAACCTACTCAATAGTTTTCATACAGTTCATGTGAACCTTAATGACCACAATCCAGTGTTCCTCACGTGATGTTTGATAAATACCCAAAACAGTTACGACTTACAGAAACAAGTGAGTGACACGTGATGGTTTCATGAGAGACCGACAGTGCTGGAATTGAATTGAGGAGGTAGGCTGCTGTGCGATTGTACCAGAAGAAAAATATTCACAAGTAAAACATGATATTATGCAACAGTAGTCCCCATCAAATTTGTAGTTTTTACTCGATAGAATGCCCTCTATTATTTTGTCGAAGCTGTAGGCTGCGTAAAGTTATTACAGCTAACACACTGCCCAGACAAATGCCAAAAATGCAGAGTGCTAAAATCATCTGTTGCGAGGCAAGTTTATTGATTCAGAAAAATCCGACACTTTTTTGCAAAATGTCTTTTTTTGTTTTGCGTTAACTTTTGGCAGGTTATCTATATCAACCTAGCTTAAAGTCTAGTCCAGTATGTATAGATGCTAATCAAATTCAATTCATAAGTGCGGGCTTAGTTCAGTGCAATCATGGTGTCTATTTTAGTTTGATACCAATAACGCCAGTGCTGGATTCTAGTCGAATTTCTAGTGCACTTTTCATCGAGGTAATATCACTGAAATTATTACGTGATTATTGGTGCTGTAAAAATGTATTTAAAGGAACAAATTTAAACTATATTCAAAAAAGTAACATTTCCAGGGGAGCATGTCCCCCAACCCATCATGTCTTTAAATGTCTTTAGATTACAGTGCAAGTCCAGTCAATTTGGTATAATAGGCCTACTACTATACATGGGCAATATATTTGAAGAATAATTGGAAAAGCAACTTCTTTTAATGTAAAGAAGTACTGCAACGTGGTCACTGGCCTTCTTTATGCCATCTCTGGGAATGATGACCAACATCAGTTATGAAAAATCATTTTTCAACACCGTTTAATAATGTTGAATGAAAGGTTCACTCATGCCGCTTTGTACTACTGTCCGTGGTGCTTAAATGTAGACTGAGCTTGGCTCTTAAAAGGCCACGTCGCGTTGTTCGATGTAAAGACATTGAAACTGGACAAATCTTGTGGATTTAGTTTTGATCGTTTTGAATAACTCTAGTTGAATTATGTTCATCAAAGAAAGAATAGGCTAATCCAAGAGAATGACAACAGGAATCGCACTGCTCTTTACATCTTCAAATAGTGAACGTTCCTGAGCTGTTCCGAATTAGTACTGAGATACTATACATAATTAATAATGCCTTACAATTTTCAAAACTGAGAAGTCATGTAGATTAATCAGCTTTTGCTGTGGAGAAATGGAGAAAGGTTACGACATAAACGATTAAGGTGACCATCATATCCATACTGTCATTCGTATGCTTCAAATGTAAACTGGAGTGGATGATTTGCAAATCTAAGAATAGATTCTAGAAAATAGTCATCCCAGAATAGGCCAGACTGGGAACATTAAGAGCTCAGCGCATCCAACACATAAAGAGAATCATTTATTCGTACAGCAGTGGAGTACAGACAACTAAACCTGCGCAGAGGGAAAGTAGTGCCACTGATCATAGTGATGAACTGAATTCAGCTGGTTTGGTTTAGCGTATATTGTAAGCACTACATGTGATTTTAATCCTTATCAGTTTCCTAAATTTCTGTTCCGCTTAAATTCAAATAATTACATTATTAACGTTTAAGCCACAATTACCTCAATTCCATTCTGGGTGCACTATTTCTTTAGGACTCTAAGTGCCGCTCTTGGTCAGGATGTGAAGGGTATAAATGTCCATTAGTAGATCCTCCCCAGTTTTCTGACATCACGTAGACTGCAGAATTTCTCATCATTTCAGAACAAATCTGCGCCATGTAAAAACCTCGGGGAGTGTTGTATACCAATATTTTCAGATACTACATTCCATTTAACTATCATTTAAAACACAATCATATTTTTCTCATCGTCTTGAGTAGATTCTAACGTTTAAAATATGAGCAAACCTTGTTCTCTCAACACCGGGAAAAGCTGCTGGGTTTTGTGTCGTCGACTGGATCTTATCGTTCTCTTTTGCTTTTTTGTGGCCTTTGTGCACGGGCAAGTCCGTTATTCTATCCCCGAGGAGATGAACAAGGGATCAGTGGTGGGAAATATCGTTCAGGATCTCGGTTTGGATGTTAAAAGACTGAAATCTGGCCGAGCGCGGATCTTTACGGAGGACAGTCGTGAGTACATCGGTCTGAATGTGGATAAAGGCACTCTGATAGTGAAAGAGAGGATAGATAGAGAGGAGCTGTGCGCTCAAGTGTCTCCATGCTCTTTACATTTTCAGATTATTCTCGATAATCCAATGGAATTACATAGAATTGATGTAGAAATATTAGACATCAACGATCATGCTCCGGTTTTTGCAAATAAGGAAATCAGTATTGATATAAGTGAGCTAGCACTGCCTGGTGCTCGATTTTCTTTAGACAATGCCCATGACCCCGATGTAGATTTAAATTCACTGCAGACATACACACTTAGTCCAACTGATCATTTTGGATTAAAGGAAGTGACTGGGAATGATGGGATAAAATATGTCGAGATGGTTTTAAAGGCAGCTCTTGACAGAGAACAACAAGAGATACATCGTTTAATTTTATCAGCGTTCGATGGAGGCAGCCCTTCGAAGTCTGGGACTGTAAAAATCACTGTATCTGTTATGGATGCAAACGACAATGCTCCGGTATTTAGTCAGTCGTTGTACAGAGCGTCTTTGTCAGAAAATTCACCGAAGGGCACGTTTGTTGCACGGGTGCATGCATCCGATAGAGATAAAGGAACAAATTGTGATGTAGTCTATTCTTTTTCCTCTAGTTCTGGAAAAGCACTAGAGTTATTCAGTATTGGTGCTGACACGGGTGATATCACTGTCAATGATGATCTAGATTACGAGAAGACAAAGCAATTTCAATTAACTGTTGAAGCGACAGATAAGGGTGGCTTAAAAGACTCATGCAAAGTAGCTATTGAATTAATCGATGTTAATGACAATGCTCCTGTTATCAGCGTAATTTCTTTCTCTAATCCAGTCGCCGAAGACTCCGCTCCGGAGACAGTGATAGCGATGCTGAATGTGAAAGACGCAGATTCGGGTAAAAACGGACAAGTGAAATGTTCTATTACTCCACATATGCCTTTTAAAATTAAACAATCGACCTTAAATTTTTACAGTTTAGTAACAGAGCAGGTTTTAGATAGAGAAATAACACCTGCGTATAATATAACGATTATAGTTAGTGATGAAGGATCTCCATCTTTATCAACAAACAAAACACTGAGGCTTAAAATATCTGATGTGAACGACAACGCCCCTGTTTTCCAGCGTCACTCATACACCGCTTATGTGATGGAAAATAATTCACCTGGAGTGTCTATATTTGCGGTGACAGCAACTGACAGAGACTCTGGTAATAATGCGCGCATTTCTTATTTTTTAGAAGATCTTTCTGTGAACGGAGTTTCTGCTTCGTCTTATATTTCAGTTAACGCAGACAGCGGAGAGATTCTTGCTATCCGATCTTTTGATTTCGAGCAAACAAAAGAGTTCAATATTCGCGTAAAAGCGCAGGACGGAGGCAACCCGCCTCTCAGTAGCAACGTGAGTGTGAAAATTATTATTCAGGACCAGAATGACAACGCGCCTCAGATTCTGTATCCAGTACAAACTGGTGGCTCCGTGGTGGCTGAAATGGTGCCTCGTTCAGCAGATGTGGGCTATCTTGTCACGAAAGTGGTGGCTGTGGATGTGGACTCTGGACAGAATGCCTGGCTCTCATATAAACTACAGAAAGCGGCAGACAGGGCGCTGTTTGAAGTGGGCCTACAGAATGGAGAAATAAGAACTGTGCGTCAAGTCACTGATAAAGATGCTGTGAAACAGAAGCTCACTGTTGTAGTGGAGGACAACGGACAGCCCTCTCGTTCAGCTACAGTCAATGTTAACGTGGCGGTGGCGGACACTTTCCCTGAAGTGCTCTCCGAGTTCACGGACTTTACGCACGACAAGGAATACAACGAAAACCTGACATTTTATCTAGTCCTGGCCTTGGCTGTAGTTTCCTTTCTCTTCATCGTGTCCATCATAGCTATACTGTCAGTGAAATGCTACAGATGGAGACGTGAGCGGATGTTTTATAAGTCCGGAGCCAATCTGCCAGTTATTCCGTATTATCCACCACTTTATGCAGACGTCGGCGGAACAGGAACTTTACAGCATATGTACAATTATGAAGCTTACAGAACCACTGACTCTAGAAAGAGTGATCTGAAATACGCCAGACCTCCTACTGAGAGCATTATTAGTTTGGACATCAGTGGAACTCAGACTGTTACGCGTGCTCAGAAAAAACAACTGGAAAATGACCCTGAAGATCAGGTAAGATGTATGAACTGATAAGCTTTTAGCGCTTAATACAGTGCTTTAGATTGAATCTTTAGCAAATCTTGTATGTTTTGGTTTATTAACTCATCTGTCCATGCTCATCAGTATTTCTTGGCAGTGTATTTTATTCTCTTTCAAGTAGCAACACTTTGAGGCTTTCACTAATTAATGAATACATTAACCTTTTAAAAAACTTTTTTAAAATGGCGATTGCATTGAGTTGTCAACGAAACGTGGATTTAATAGGGAATTGTAATTAAATAATTTTTGCTGTATTTTCGTTGTAATATTTCTTAAGTGCTCAGAGTGACGCTGTTGGTCAGGCTGTGCGGATTTTAAACGCTCATTGAGAGGTCCACACTTATTTGCGACGTCACCCAGACTGCAAAATTTTCCTTCATTCGTAGTTGCGTCAGATGGGTGCAAACAGAACTGCTGTGCTTAGAAACGGCATCAGATATTACATCACTGTTCATTTTATTTCACTGTAATGAGTGTTTATCAATGAAGATGGATTACAGCATTTGGGATATGGGTTTCTTTTGTTCTCTCTACGCCTGGAAAAGTGGTTCCTTCACTGGTGTATTTTTGTGGTCCATCCGGTTTCTGGCTATATTTCCCATTTTTGTGGCTGGTGCGCATGGGCAGGTCCGTTATTCTATTCCAGAAGAAATGAACAAGGGATCAGTGGTGGGAAATATCGTTCAGGATCTCGGTTTGGATGCAAAGAGACTGAAATCTGGGCGAGCGCGGATCTTTACGGAGGACAGTCGTGAGTACATCGGTCTGAATGTGGATAAAGGCACTCTGATAGTGAGAGAGAGGATAGATAGAGAGGAGCTGTGCGCTCAAGTGTCTCCATGCTCTTTACATTTTCAGATTATTCTAGATAATCCAATGGAGCTTCATCAAATCGATATAGAAATTCTGGATATCAATGATAATGCGCCATTTTTTGCGAGAAGAGAAATAAGTTTTCAAATAAGTGAGATGGCTCTCTCTGGAGCTAAATTTTCTTTAGATAGCGCATATGACCCGGATGTAGGAGTCAATTCTCTTCAAGGATACACACTTCATCCAACAGATCGCTTTGCTTTGAAAGAATTGACTGATAATAATGGTTTAAAACACGTAGAAATGGTGTTGCAGAAATCTTTAGACCGAGAGAATCAAGAAGAGCATACGTTAACTCTAACAGCATTTGATGGCGGTAGCCCACAAAAATCGGGTACTGTGAAGATAATTGTTACAGTTGTTGATGCCAACGATAATGCGCCTGTCTTTAGTTTGCCTTTATATGTAGTTACCCTTTCGGAAAATTCACCGAAGGGCACTCATGTGACTACAGTATCTGCTAATGATAAAGACCAAGGAACAAATGGTAAAGTGAATTATTCGTTTTCGCAAAGCACAGGAAAAGACTTGAATCTGTTTCATATTGACTCTGATACCGGTGATATCACTGTTAACGGTGAACTCGACTTCGAAAAAGCAAAGCATTTTCAAATAAATGTCGAGGCAACAGACAATGGCGGTTTGACAGATTCTTCTAAAGTGACGATTGAAATAGCTGATGTTAATGACAATGCACCGGTCATAAGCATAGTTTCATTTTCTAATGCAATTCCTGAAGACTCCACACCCGACACGATAATAGCAATGCTGAATGTTAAAGATTTAGATTCTGGGAAAAATGGAAACGTGAAATGCACGACAGCTCAAGATGCGCCATTCAAAATTAATCCTACATCAACAAATTTCTACAGCTTAGTTACTGCGCAGTACTTAGATAGTGAGAAAATATCTGAATACAATATAACGATCACAGCTGCAGATGAAGGATCTCCATCTTTATCTACAAATACAACACTGAGGCTTAAAATATCTGATGTGAACGACAACGCCCCTGTTTTCCAGCGTCACTCATACACCGCTTATGTGATGGAAAATAATTCACCTGGAGTGTCTATATTTGCGGTGACAGCAACTGACAGAGACTCTGGTAATAATGCGCGCATTTCTTATTTTTTAGAAGATCTTTCTGTGAACGGAGTTTCTGCTTCGTCTTATATTTCAGTTAACGCAGACAGCGGAGAGATTCTTGCTATTCGATCTTTTGATTTCGAGCAAACAAAAGAGTTCAATATTCGCGTAAAAGCGCAGGATGGAGGAAACCCGCCTCTCAGTAGCAACGTGAGTGTGAAAATTATTATTCAGGACCAGAACGACAACGCGCCTCAGATTCTGTATCCAGTACAAACTGGTGGCTCTGTGGTGGCTGAAATGGTGCCTCGTTCAGCAGATGTGGGCTATCTTGTCACGAAAGTGGTGGCTGTGGATGTGGACTCTGGACAGAATGCCTGGCTCTCATATAAACTGCAGAAAGCGGCAGACAGGGCGCTGTTTGAAGTGGGCTTACAGAATGGAGAAATAAGAACTGTGCGTCAAGTCACTGATAAAGATGCTGTGAAACAGAAGCTCACTGTTGTAGTGGAGGACAACGGACAGCCCTCTCGTTCAGCTACAGTCAATGTTAACGTGGCGGTGGCGGACACTTTCCCTGAAGTGCTCTCCGAGTTCACGGACTTTACGCACGACAAGAAATACAACGACAACCTGACATTTTATCTAGTCCTGGCCTTGGCTGTAGTTTCCTTTCTCTTCATAGTGTCCATCATAGCTATACTGTCAGTGAAATGCTACAGATGGAGACATGAGCGGATGTTTTATAAATCCGGTGTCAATCTACCAGTAATTCCGTATTATCCACCCCTTTACGCAGACGTCGGGGAAACAGGAACTTTACAGCATATGTATAATTATGAAGCTTACAGAACCACTGACTCTAGAAAGAGTGATCTGAAATACGCCAGACCTCCTACTGAGAGCATCATTAGTCTGGACAGCAGTGGAACTCAGACTGTTACGCATGCGCAGAAAATTAAATCTAATGACTATGAACAGGTAAGAAACCTCTAACTGCAACTTATCTTACCAGGTCTGATTTTCATTTATATTTTCTTGCCATAATGCAATATAATCTAAACAGTTCTCTATTTTGGTATGAAAAATTAATCGATTCCGGGTATCTATCTATCTATCTATCTATCTGTCTGTCTGTCTGTCTGTCTGTCTGTGCCTTGGTTATTTGATCAGGTGTAATATTCCTTTAGTGCTCTAAGTGACGCTGTTGGTCAGGCTGTGTGGATATTCAGCGCCATATTTAGATCCTCCCCTGTGCTCTGACTGCATGCAGACGGCGGTTTTATTCAGTTGGGACTGTATCTCGATTAATCAAGCAGCGCCAGCCACCTTCTAACACATACAGGAAATACTTCATATGTTTTTTGTTGTTTTTGTTGTTGTTTTTTAAATAAGTCCTTAATATTTAGTTTGTAATATGGGAGGTGTTTGTTTCTTCGATGCTCGGATAAGATGCTCTACCTTCCGCGTTTCATCATGGCTGACAATGCTTCTGGTTGGATTTGCTTTTGTCATGGCCGTTACGCACGGGCAGGTCCGTTATTCTATTCCCGAGGAGATGAACAAGGGATCAGTGGTGGGAAATATCGCTCAGGATCTCGGTTTGGATGTAAAGAGACTGAAATCTGGCCGAGCGCGGATCTTTACGGAGGACAGTCGTGAGTACATCGGTCTGAATGTGGATAAAGGCACTCTGATAGTGAGAGAGAGGATAGATAGAGAGGAGCTGTGCGCTCAAGTGTCTCCATGCTCTTTACATTTTCAGATTATTCTAGATAATCCAATGGAACTCCATCGAGTTGATGTTGAAATATTGGATATTAATGATCATGCACCTGCTTTCGACAGAAAAGTAATCAGTTTTGAAATAGCCGAAACCGTTCCCCCTGGTGCACGATTTTCTTTAGACAGTGCGCATGATCCCGATGTTGGACTGAATGCACTGCAAAGATACACCCTTAATCCATCGGACCACTTCATTTTGAAAGAATTATCTCGGAGTGATGGTATCAAATATTTTGAGATGGTTTTAAAAACACCTTTAGACAGAGAGCAACAAGAGAATCATAACTTAATTTTGACAGCATTTGATGGTGGATCTCCTCAAAAATCTGGAACAGTTAAGATAACTGTCACTGTTCTTGATGCAAACGACAATTCTCCTGTGTTCAGTCAGCCAATATACCGAGTGTCTTTGTCAGAAAATTCTCCAAAGGACACTGTAGTAGTTACAGTCAGCGCTACTGACAAGGACAAAGGGTCTAATGGCGAGGTTACCTATTCGTTTTCACAAAGCTCCGGACGAGAGGCCATTGATTTGTTTAGTATTGTGTCCCATACTGGAGAAATAAAAGTGAAGAGTTTCATAGATTTTGAAAAATCCAAACAGTACGAACTGAATGTCGAGGCAATGGATGAAGGTGGTCTAACAGATACTAGTAAAGTGTTCATTGAAATTACAGATGTTAATGATAATTCCCCTATTATCAGTGTTATTTCATTTTCCAGCCCTATCCCAGAAGATTCTGCCCCGGGGACTGTTATAGCGATGCTAAATATTAAAGACATTGACTCCGGGAAAAACGGACAAATTAAATGCACAGTGAATTCAGATCTGCCATTTCGCATCAAAGCCACTTCGTCTAATTTTTATAGTTTAATCACCGACCATATTTTAGATCGTGAAATGTTTTCTGAATACAATATAACGATCACAGCTGCAGATGAAGGATCTCCATCTTTATCTACAAATAAAACACTGAGGCTTAAAATATCTGATGTGAACGACAACGCCCCTGTTTTCCAGCGTCACTCATACACCGCTTATGTGATGGAAAATAATTCACCTGGAGTGTCTATATTTGCGGTGACAGCAACTGACAGAGACTCTGGTAATAATGCGCGCATTTCTTATTTTTTAGAAGATCTTTCTGTGAACGGAGTTTCTGCTTCGTCTTATATTTCAGTTAACGCAGACAGCGGAGAGATTCTTGCTATCCGATCTTTTGATTTCGAGCAAACAAAAGAGTTCAATATTCGCGTAAAAGCGCAGGATGGAGGCAACCCGCCTCTCAGTAGCAACGTGAGTGTGAAAATTATTATTCAGGACCAGAACGACAACGCTCCTCAGATTCTGTATCCAGTACAAATTGGTGGCTCTGTGGTGGCTGAAATGGTGCCTCGTTCAGCAGATGTGGGCTATCTTGTCACGAAAGTGGTGGCTGTGGATGTGGACTCTGGACAGAATGCCTGGCTCTCATATAAACTGCAGAAAGCGACAGACAGGGCGCTGTTTGAAGTGGGCTTACAGAATGGAGAAATAAGAACTGTGCGTCAAGTCACTGATAAAGATGCTGTGAAACAGAAGCTCACTGTTGTAGTGGAGGACAACGGACAGCCCTCTCGTTCAGCTACAGTCAATGTTAACGTGGCGGTGGCGGACACTTTCCCCGAAGTGCTATCCGAGTTCACTGACTTTACACACGACAAGGAATACAACGACAACCTGACATTTTATCTAGTCCTGGCATTGGCTGTAGTTTCTTTTCTCTTCATCGTGTCCATCATAGCTATACTGTCAGTGAAATGCTACAGATGGAGACGTGAGCGGATGTTTTATAAATCCGGCGCCAATCTGCCAGTTATTCCGTATTATCCACCCCTTTATGCAGACGTCGGGGGAACAGGAACTTTACAGCATATGTATAATTATGAAGCTTATAGAACCACTGACTCTAGAAAGAGTGATCTGAAATACGCCAGACCTCCTACTGAGAGCATCGTTAGTCTGGACAGCAGTGGTACACAGACACTCAAACATGCTCCGAGGGAGAAAACAAATGACTATGATCAGGTGAGCGGTATTATTATAACAGAGCTACATGCAGGCATGCGTTGTATTTCTGCTGCATCGTATTTAAATATTAAATAATTTTTGAGTTCTTGTAAAATTGTGGTAGAAAAAACGTACGTTATTTGGCTGATGCTTTAAATTAAGTTTCCTTTAACCGACATTATTCGTTGCATAATTTATCCTGGACATTCAATGACCTTCAGCAATACTACACCATAAGTAACATTAACAAAGTAACTTTTACTTGTATTAATTGATGTTTTTATAATTGCCAATACAAAGGAGACAAATAAACAATGCCTTCATCACACAATGTTCATATCATTAATAAGTAAAATAAAGCCCTCAATAACTAATATAAACAGACCCCATGGATATATTTGCAGTTCTTAACTGGCAACATGAACTGAGACTGAGGTTTATTTACATCTGGAAACATTTGTTTCAGTATGTTAACAACATTTATTTGATATGTTGTAATTTAATTTTTGCTAATTAAGCTGGACTTGTTTTTTTTTCATAGATTGAATACATATTAGTGAAATGCACCTGCATTTAACACATGTCAATATGGAAAGTAATACAGAAAGTAATAACTAACTAATATGGAAAGTAATTTGAGTTATGGGAATCATAATGTAAAATTCACAGTATTTTGATCAAAATGCGTGTGATTTCTGTATCTCAATATTTATAGATGCAGAAAATGCCTGGAATGCTAACGTCCCATAAAATGATTGCCGTGCAATTCTGGTCGAGCACTTAAAACAGAGCTGATCTATGGCTAGTAATTCTCTGCAGAACCAAAGGCACCTTCTTTTTGTGAACAGTTCATATACAGCACAATCCTGCATGCAGTTGCCTTTTGATGTTAGGGTGGAAATGAACAGAATGCAATAAAAAAAAATCAATCCAATGTTTTGCAAAAAGAAATGTAGTTAACCCATATAGTTAACCACAGTATAAGTTAGCCAATAAGGCAGATGCTGGCTAAAGGGGAAAAAACTTCCATGATCATCTAGCTACACAATGGAGAACAAAAGAGCACTATAGCATTGTGATATTTTACAAAGTAAATATAAAGTTATATTTATTATTACTTTACCGTTAAGTTCAGACCTGCATTGGGGTTTCCGAAATATAGGAAGAGTTAGCCTTAGCTATGCCAACCACTGGGTTTAGATATGACAGCAGTTAAAAATGTTGACAAGCTTTTTGTAGCATGATTGCGATCACATCATCTATCAATCTATCTATCTGTCTATCTATCTGCCTATCTAAGTCTTTTTATTTGCCTGGCTTTTTGATCAGGTGTAATATTTCATTCATTCTCTAAGTGACGCTGTTGGTTAGGTTGTGCGGATCCTAAACGCCATATTTAGATCCTCCGCTGTGTTCTGACTGCATCCAGACGGTGCTTTTCTTCAGTTGGGACTGTTTCTCTACTCATCAAGCAGCTACGGGCACATTTTAACACTTCTCGAAAATAGTATCTATTTTTATTGAAATAATACATTAATGGTTTGTTTGTAAAATGGGAGTCCTTTGTTGCCTCGATGCCCGGATAAGTGGTTCTGTCTTCCGCTTTTCGACATGGACGACAATGCATCTGGTTGGATTTGCTTTTGTCATGGCCGTTGCGCACGGGCAGGTCCGTTATTCTATTCCCGAGGAGATGAACAAGGGATCAGTGGTGGGAAATATCGTTCAGGATCTCGGTTTGGATGTAAAGAGACTGAAATCTGGCCGAGCGCGGATATTTACGGAGGACAGTCGTGAGTACATCGGTCTGAATGTGGATAAAGGCACTCTGATAGTGAGAGAGAGGATAGATAGAGAGGAGCTGTGCGCTCAAGTGTCTCCATGCTCTTTACATTTTCAGATTATTCTAGATAATCCAATGGCGTTACATGCACTCGATGTTGAAATATTGGATATTAATGATCATGCCCCTGCTTTTGACAGAAAAGACATTAGTATTGAAATACTGGAATCTGCAGCCCCTGGTTCGCTGTTTTATTTAGACAGTGCGCATGATCCCGATGTTGGGTTGAATGCACTGCAAAGATACACCCTTAATCCCACGGAACATTTTACTTTGAAAGAATTATCTTGGAGTGATGGTGTAAAATATGTTGAGATGGTGTTAAAAACACCGTTAGACAGAGAGCAACAAGAGGAGCATAAATTAATTTTGACAGCATATGATGGAGGATCTCCTCAGAAATCTGGAACAGTTAAGATAACTGTCACTGTTCTTGATACAAACGATAATTCTCCTGTGTTCAGTCAGCCAATATACCGAGTGTCTTTGTCAGAAAACATTCCGAAAGATAGTTTAGTAGTTACGGTAGGTGCTACTGACAATGACAAAGGATCTAATGGTGAGATTACCTATTCCCTTTCACAAAGCACCGGAAAAGAGGCCATGGGTCTATTTATTATTAATTCCTACACTGGAGAAATAAAAGTAAACAGTTCCTTAGATTTTGAAAAATCCAAGCAGTATGAACTGAATGTCAAGGCGATGGATAACGGCGGACAAACTGATACCAGTAAAGTGCTCATTGATATTATTGATGTTAATGACAATTCCCCTGTTATCAGTGTCATTTCATTTTCTAACTCGATTCCTGAAGATTCTGCCCCGGAGACTGTTGTAGCGATGTTGAATATTAAAGACATTGACTCCGGGAAAAATGGACGAATTAAGTGCACAGTGAACTCAGATCTGCCATTTCGCATCAAAGCGACATCCTCTAATTTCTATAGTTTAGTTACTGACCGTATTTTAGATCGTGAGATGTTTTCTGAATACAATATAACGATCACAGCTGCAGATGAAGGATCTCCATCTTTATCTACAAACAAAACACTGAGGCTTAAAATATCTGATGTGAACGACAACGCCCCTGTTTTCCAGCGTCGCTCATACACCGCTTATGTGATGGAAAATAATTCACCTGGAGTGTCTATATTTGCGGTGACAGCAACTGACAGAGACTCTGGTAATAATGCGCGCATTTCTTATTTTTTAGAAGATCTTTCTGTGAACGGAGTTTCTGCTTCGTCTTATATTTCAGTTAACGCAGACAGCGGAGAGATTCTTGCTATTCGATCTTTTGATTTCGAGCAAACAAAAGAGTTCAATATTCGCGTAAAAGCGCAGGATGGAGGCAACCCGCCTCTCAGTAGCAACGTGAGTGTGAAAATTATTATTCAGGACCAGAATGACAACGCGCCTCAGATTCTGTATCCAGTACAAACTGGTGGCTCTGTGGTGGCTGAAATGGTGCCTCGTTCAGCAGATGTGGGCTATCTTGTCACTAAAGTGGTGGCTGTGGATGTGGACTCTGGACAGAATGCCTGGCTCTCATATAAACTGCAGAAAGCGACAGACAGGGCGCTGTTTGAAGTGGGCTTACAGAATGGAGAAATAAGAACTGTGCGTCAAGTCACTGATAAAGATGCTGTGAAACAGAAGCTCACTGTTGTAGTGGAGGACAACGGACAGCCCTCTCGTTCAGCTACAGTCAATGTTAACGTGGCGGTGGCGGACACTTTCCCTGAAGTGCTCTCCGAGTTCACGGACTTTACACACGACAAGGAATACAACGACAACCTGACATTTTATCTAGTCCTGGCCTTGGCTGTAGTTTCTTTTCTCTTCATCGTGTCCATCATAGCTATACTGTCAGTGAAATGCTACAGATGGAGACGTGAGCGAATGTTTTATAAGTCCGGTGCCAATCTGCCAGTTATTCCATATTATCCACCCCTTTACGCAGACGTCGGGGGAACAGGAACTTTACAGCATATGTACAATTATGAAGCTTACAGAACCACTGACTCTAGAAAGAGTGATCTGAAATACGCCAGACCTCCTACTGAGAGCATCATTAGTCTGGACAGCAGTGGAACACAGACACTTACGCATGCTCAGAGGGAGAAAACCTGTGCCGAATATGATGAGGTGAGAGCAAAAAACATCTATATGAAGGAATAGTCAGTATTTCTGAAACTTGCTCTTTAATTACAAAATACTCTTTCAAGTCTCTTATATGACTGTCGTAGAAAAACGAGTATTTTTTTTTGTATCGATATACATATGTATGTTGTGTTTCAGTTTTGTATATGCAGAAAATATTCATCCGTGTAAATGTCGTTTATTAAACGGATCCTCGTGCGATTTTAGAAAAGGCGATAACGTTAGAGATGCACTATAGCTAAGAATTCAGAGTCCAGGACTCGTCAAACTCAACACCTTCTGTTTGTGACCAGTTCATTAAGTGTATTAAGAAAACATGGTCTAGTCAGTGAGCAAATGAAGAAGCAGAACTATGTTGATTAATACGATTCTATCCAGGATGTTTGAAACCTATGACGGGATATTTTTAATGTCTTTAAAGATTATATATAAATAATTTTTTTCATATAATTCATCTTAGACATTGGCACCTCCAGCTGTCTTTCAAAAGATGTCTTCGCCTTTCAAAATATAAAAAACCTTATTTTTAAATACATTTTTCAGTTGCAGTACTTTGTAGTATCTTGATACATTTATAGGTGGGGTAAGTTGGGTGAAAATGGATTTTGCTCTGTTTTGTCAGTTTGTACTATCCAGTGCAAAAAATTGCAACGTGTTTACAATTTTAAATATGTTTTTGCAGTTCTGAAAACCGATTACCTATGTCTGTCTGTCTGTCTTTCTGTCTGTCTGTCTTTACCTGACTTTCGTTACTGTTGTAGTATTACTCTGATGCTCTGAGTGACGCTGTTGGTCAGGGTTACAGCTTTATATGCTTGTTTTTAGATCCTCCCCTGTATTCTGACTGCATTCTGCTTTGCTGTTTTTTTCACTTGCGACTGTCTTTGGATTAAAGAAGCATTACGGATGTATTAGCCTTCAGCACTTTGCGAGATAGTTTTTTTTTCAGTTGAAACCACTTTGAAGGTTATCAATCGTGTGTAGCTTACAGTGTTTATAATATGGGAGTCCTTTGTTCCCTCGATGAACGGATAAGTGGCTCTACTGCGCGCTTTTCGACATGGCTGACAATGCTTCTGGTTGGATTTGCTTTTGTCGTGGCCGTTACGCACGGGCAAGTCCGTTATTCTATTCCCGAGGAGATGAACAAGGGATCAGTGGTGGGAAATATCGTTCAGGATCTCGGTTTGGATGTAAAGAGACTGAAATCTGGCCGAGCGCGGATCTTTACGGAGGACAGTCGTGAGTACATCGGTCTGAATGTGGATAAAGGCACTCTGATAGTGAGAGAGAGGATAGATAGAGAGGAGCTGTGCGCTCAAGTGTCTCCATGCTCTTTACATTTTCAGATTATTCTAGATAATCCAATGGCGTTACATGCACTCGATGTTGAAATATTGGATATTAATGACCATGCCCCTGCTTTTGACAGAAAAGAAATCAGTATTGAAATACTGGAATCTGCTGCCCCTGGTTCGCTGTTTTCTTTAGACAATGCGCATGATCCCGATGTTGGGTTGAATGCACTGCAAAGATACACCCTTAATCCCACGGAACATTTTACTTTGAAAGAATTATCTTGGAGTGATGGTGTAAAATATGTTGAGATGGTGTTAAAAACTCCGTTAGACAGAGAGCTTCAAGAGGAGCATCAGTTAATTTTGACAGCATTTGATGGAGGATCTCCTCAGAAATCTGGAACAGTTAAGATAACTGTCACTGTTCTTGATGTAAACGACAATTCTCCTGTGTTCAGTCAGCCAATATACCGAGTGTCTTTGTCAGAAAATATTCCGAAAGATAGTTTAGTAGTGACAGTCAGTGCTACTGATAAGGACAAAGGATCTTATAGTGAGGTTACCTATTCATTTTCACAAAGCACCGGAAAAGAGGCCATGGGTCTATTTATTATTAATTCCTACACTGGAGAAATAAAAGTAAACAGTTCCTTAGATTATGAAAAATCTAAACTGTATGAACTGAATGTCAAGGCGATGGATAACGGCGGACAAACTGATACCAGTAAAGTGCTTATTGATATTACTGATGTTAACGACAATTCCCCTGTTATCAGTGTCATTTCATTTTCTAACGCCATTCCTGAAGATTCTGCCCCGGAGACTGTTGTAGCGATGTTGAATATTAAAGACATTGACTCCGGGAAAAACGGCCAAATTAAATGCACAGTGAACTCAGATCTGCCATTTCGCATCAAAGCGACATCCTCTAATTTCTATAGTTTAGTTACTGACCGTATTTTAGATCGTGAGATGTTTTCTGAATACAATATAACGATCACAGCTGCAGATGAAGGATCTCCATCTTTATCTACAAATAAAACACTGAGGCTTAAAATATCTGATGTGAACGACAACGCCCCTGTTTTCCAGCGTCACTCATACACCGCTTATGTGATGGAAAATAATTCACCTGGAGTGTCTATATTTGCGGTGACAGCAACTGACAGAGACTCTGGTAATAATGCGCGCATTTCTTATTTTTTAGAAGATCTTTCTGTGAACGGAGTTTCTGCTTCGTCTTATATTTCAGTTAACGCAGACAGCGGAGAGATTCTTGCTATTCGATCTTTTGATTTCGAGCAAACAAAAGAGTTCAATATTCGCGTAAAAGCGCAGGACGGAGGCAACCCGCCTCTCAGTAGCAACGTGAGTATGAAAATTATTATTCAGGACCAGAACGACAACGCGCCTCAGGTTCTGTATCCAGTACAAACTGGTGGCTCCGTGGTGGCTGAAATGGTGCCTCGTTCAGCAGATGTGGGCTATCTTGTCACTAAAGTGGTGGCTGTGGATGTGGACTCTGGACAGAATGCCTGGCTCTCATATAAACTACAGAAAGCGGCAGACAGGGCGCTGTTTGAAGTGGGCTTACAGAATGGAGAAATAAGAACTGTGCGTCAAGTCACCGATAAAGATGCTGTGAAACAGAAGCTCACTGTTGTAGTGGAGGACAACGGACAGCCCTCTCGTTCAGCTACAGTCAATGTTAACGTGGCGGTGGCGGACACTTTCCCCGAAGTGCTATCCGAGTTCACTGACTTTACACATGACAAGGAATACAACGACAACCTGACATTTTATCTAGTCCTGGCCTTGGCTGTAGTTTCTTTTCTCTTCATCGTGTCCATCATAGCTATACTGTCAGTGAAATGCTACAGATGGAGACGTGAGCGGATGTTTTATAAGTCCGGTGCCAATCTGCCAGTTATTCCGTATTATCCACCTCTTTACGCAGACGTCGGGGGAACAGGAACTTTACAGCATATGTACAATTATGAAGCTTACAGAACCACTGACTCTAGAAAGAGTGATCTGAAATACGCCAGACCTCCTACTGAGAGCATCATTAGTCTGGACAGCAGTGGTACACAGACACTTATTCATGATCAGAGGGAAAAAACCTGTGCCGAATATGATGAGGTGAGAGCTAAAAACATCTACAGTGTATGAAGGAATATTTAGTATTTATTATACTTGCTCTTTAAATACAAAATACTCTTTCAAGTTTCTTATATGACGGTGATAGAAAAAAACGAGTATTTTTTATTTATTTATTTTGTATCAATATACATATGTATTTTGTGTTTTTATTTTGTATATGCAGAAAATATTTATGCGTGTTAATGTAATTCAAACGGATCCTCGTGCGATTTTAGAAAAGGCGATAACGTTAGAGATGCACTATAGCTAAGAATTCTATTCAGAGTCCAGGACTCGTCAAACTCAACACCTTCTGTTTGTGGAACAAAAAAAACAACAACATGGTCTTGTCAGTGAGCAAATGTAGAAGTAGAGCTATGTTGATTAATACGATTCTATCCAGGATGTTTGAAATCTATCACTTTAGATATTTTTAATGTCTTTAAAGATGTCAAATAAATACATGGCTTCATACAATTCATCATACAGATTGGCACCTACAGCTCTCTTTCAAAAGATGTCTTGCCCTTTCAAAATATAAAACACCGTATTTTTAAATACATTTTTCAGTTGCAGTACTTTGTAGTATTTTGATAGATTTATAGGTGGGGTAAGTTGCGTGAAAATAGATTTTGCTCTGTTTTGTCAGTTTGTACTATCCAGTGCAAAAAATTGCAACTAGTTTACAATCTTAAATATGTTTTTGCAGTTCTGAAAACTAAGTACCTATGTCTGTCTGTCTATCTGTCTGTCTGTCTGTCTGTCTTTAACTGACTTTCGTTACTGTTGTAGTATTACTCTGATGCTCCGAGTGACGCTGTTGGTCAGGGTTACAGCTTTATATGCTTGTTTTTAGATCCTCCCCTGTATTCTGACTGCATTCTGCTTTGCTTTTTTCACTTGGACTGTCTTTGCATTAAAGAAGCATTACGGATGTATTAGCCTTCAGCACTTTGCGAGATTGTTTTTTATTTCAGTTGAAACCACTTTGAAGGTTATCAATCGTGTGTAGCTTACAGTGTTTATAATATGGGAGTCCTTTGTTCCCTCGATGAACGGATAAGTGGCTCTACTGCGCGAGTTTCGACATGGCTGACAATGCTTCTGGTTGGATTTGCTTTTGTCATGGCCGTTGCGCACGGGCAAGTCCGTTATTCTATTCCCGAGGAGATGAACAAGGGATCAGTGGTGGGAAATATCGTTCAGGATCTCGGTTTGGATGTAAAGAGACTGAAATCTGGGCGAGCGCGGATCTTTACGGAGGACAGTCGTGAGTACATCGGTCTGAATGTGGATAAAGGCACTCTGATAGTGAGAGAGAGGATAGATAGAGAGGAGCTGTGCGCTCAAGTGTCCCCATGCTCTTTACATTTTCAGATTATTCTAGATAATCCTGTGGAGCTGCATCGAATTGATTTTGAAATACTGGATATCAATGATCATTCACCTGCTTTTGACAGAAAAGAAATCAGTATTGAGATCCCGGAAACTGCAGCCCCCGGTTCGCGGTTTTCTTTAGACAGTGCGCATGATCCCGATGTTGGTAGTAATGCACCGCAGAGATACACCCTTAATCCCACGGAATATTTCACTTTGAAAGAAATATCTCGTAACGACGGTACCAAATATTTTGAGCTATTATTAAAATTACATTTAGACAGAGAGCGACAGGAAGAGCATCAATTAATTTTGACAGCATTTGATGGAGGATCTCCTCAGAAATCTGGAACAGTTAAGATAACTGTCACTGTTCTTGATACAAACGACAATTCTCCTGTGTTCAGTCAGCCAATATACCGAGCGTCTTTGTCAGAAAATGCCTTTAAGGATAGTTTAGTAGTGACAGTCAGTGCTACTGACATGGACAAAGGATCTAATAGCGAGGTTACCTATTCATTTTCACAAAGCTCCGGAAAAGAGGCCATGGAATTATTTAATGTTGATTCGGACACTGGAGAAATAAAAGTGAAAGGTTTCTTAGATTTTGAAAAATCCAAGCAGTATGAATTGAATGTAGAGGCAATTGACAAGGGAGGATTAATTGATACTAGTAAGGTGCTGATTGAAATTCTTGATGTTAATGATAATTACCCTGTTATCAGTGTTATCTCATTTTCTAACCCAATCCCAGAAGATTCCGTCCTGGGGACTGTTATAGCAATACTAAATGTTAAAGATATAGACTCCGGGAAAAACGGACAAATTAAATGCACAGTGAACTCAGATCTGCCATTTCGCATCAAATCTACATCCTCTAATTTCTTTAGTTTAATTACAGGCCTTGTGTTAGATCGTGAGATGTTTTCTGAATACAATATAACGATCACAGCTACAGATGAAGGATCTCCATCTTTGTCTTCAAATACAACACTGAGGCTTAAAATATCTGATGTGAACGACAACGCCCCTGTTTTCCAGCGTCGCTCATACACCGCTTATGTGATGGAAAATAATTCACCTGGAGTGTCTATATTTGCGGTGACAGCAACTGACAGAGACTCTGGTAATAATGCGCGCATTTCTTATTTTTTAGAAGATCTTTCTGTGAACGGAGTTTCTGCTTCGTCTTATATTTCAGTTAACGCAGACAGCGGAGAGATTCTTGCTATCCGATCTTTTGATTTCGAGCAAACAAAAGAGTTCAATATTCGCGTAAAAGCGCAGGACGGAGGAAACCCGCCTCTCAGTAGCAACGTGAGTGTGAAAATTATTATTCAGGACCA
Source organism: Ictalurus punctatus (assembly GCF_001660625.3). Lineage (NCBI taxonomy): Eukaryota > Metazoa > Chordata > Actinopteri > Siluriformes > Ictaluridae > Ictalurus > Ictalurus punctatus. Next base: position 9,285,169 of record NC_030429.2, read on the forward strand.
GAATGACAACGCGCCTCAGATTCTGTATCCAGTACAAACTGGTGGCTCTGTGGTGGCTGAAATGGTGCCTCGTTCAGCAGATGTGGGCTATCTTGTCACTAAAGTGGTGGCTGTGGATGTGGACTCTGGACAGAATGCCTGGCTCTCATATAAACTGCAGAAAGCGGCAGACAGGGCGCTGTTTGAAGTGGGCTTACAGAATGGAGAAATAAGAACTGTGCGTCAAGTCACTGATAAAGATGCTGTGAAACAAAAGCTCACTGTTGTAGTGGAGGACAACGGACAGCCCTCTCGTTCAGCTACAGTCAATGTTAACGTGGCGGTGGCGGACACTTTCCCTGAAGTGCTCTCCGAGTTCACTGACTTTACACACGACAAGGAATACAACGACAACCTGACATTTTATCTAGTCCTGGCCTTGGCTGTAGTTTCTTTTCTCTTCATCGTGTCCATCATAGCTATACTGTCAGTGAAATGCTACAGATGGAGACGTGAGCGGATGTTTTATAAATCCGGCGCCAATCTACCAGTTATTCCGTATTATCCACCTCTTTACGCAGACGTTGGGGGAACAGGAACTTTACAGCATATGTACAATTATGAAGCTTACAGAACCACTGACTCTAGAAAGAGTGATCTGAAATACGCCAGACCTCCTACTGAGAGCATCATTAGTCTGGACAGCAGTGGGACGCAGACACTTAAACATGCCCAGAGGGAGCAAGTTGGTGATCACTATGATCAGGTGAGAGCCACAATAAAAACCGGTCTACACGCAGAGATACGGGCAGCTTTCTGCTACCTGAAATTTAAATACATATTTCAAATACAAAATACAATTTTGCTGTCTCATATTGCTGTCTCATAAGAAGTAGGTAAATAATTTGTAACAAGATACGCTTTTGTTTGTGTTTAATTTCTATAAAGACAATTTTGTGTTGCATTTTAGTATTATCAAAATTTACTCATTACTTTTTGTGGTGACATCATGTCAAAAAATTTTTGTAAACTAATACCCTTTTGCTATTCTAGCGTACCAGATATGCTTTACGATGCAACAGCAAATAGGGTAATTATTAAATGCAGCAGCTTCTGTTCGTGCCAGTGCGGCAGTGTTATACTTGATTGAAAGCCAAAATTGTTGACTCAAAAACTGTAAATGTTTCACCGATGTAGATGTAGATGCGGTTTAAAGGATTTTACATTTTCAATTTTGTCTCTTATTATTGATAATACTGTTAGAACCAATTGTTCGTTGACCGTTGTTTATATATATATATATATATATATATATATATATATATATATATATATATATATATATATATATATATATATAGAAAGACAGACAGACAGATCGATCACTTTATTAATCCCAGAGGGAAATTCACAGATTACAGCAGCAATCCAAAGAGTACAGTGTGTAAGCAAGAGTATTCAGAATAATAAGCATACACATATTTAGTATGAATTATAAAATATAGTATAGTATATAAAGACAATATAGACTTACAGTATATGCTCACATGTAAGTGAACTACTGAAGTATTAACCCCAAGCAAGATGAGTGATTAGTGTAATGTATGGAGCAAACAGTCCAAAACAGCAGGTATGGAACTACAGTTGTGCAGCAAAGTAGCTGTGATCAACCAAGCATCCACATTTGTGCAGTAATATTATGAGTAGCATCAATGCAGTAACCAGAATGCAATCCAATGCAAAATGAAGCATACTTACTATGAGGTTATTCTAGGAATGGACTCTAATGCACCATAATGTTCTGGCACAGTGACGAATGTTGCTGATGGTAAGCATGACCTCTTGTAATGTTTCTTGCTACAGTGGACCTGAATGAGTCTTTACTGAAGGTGCTCAGCTGTTTGACCAGCGGTTGTGGAGAGGATGTGACACATTGTCCAAGATTGATTATAGTTTGGTTAGTTTGCCTTACTGTACACAACCTCCATGCTGACTTTTCAATTCACCCTGCTGTCATGCCAAAGACAAGGTATTTGTAGGTGTCAACCAGCTCAACTTTTAAAGGGTTTTCATGTTCCTAAAGAGGTTCTACTTGGAAACCTTTGTGTTAGGGTAAGAATGTGTTGTTCGCCATAGGACATCTAAAGGTTTCTGCAGAGGGACAAACCAAAGAATATTAGTAATTTGAGCTTTTCCCCCTAAATATGTAGGCAGCTTAATTATAATTAACAATCTCTTTGCATAATGTGTTTTTGAATTTTGAAAATATAAAATACTATTTTGTTTTGACAGATTTTGACCCATTTTGCAGTAGGATTTTCTACTGCTTATTTTATACATTTACATCTGAGGTATGTTGTTTGAAAATATATTTGGCTCTTTTTTTTAGCAAACCCTACCAGCCAGCCAATGACCTAATTTTTTTATGAATTCACACTTTTAATTATCTATCTATCTATCTATCTATCTATCTATCTATCTATCTATCTATATCTGGCTTATTAGTAGGCGTAATATGTCTTTGGTGCTCTGAGTGACGCTGTTGGTTAGGGTGTGCAGTTTTTAGATGCTGATTTTTAGGTCCTCCCCTGTATTCTAATTTCATACAGAGGGGGGATTCCTCTTCAGTTGGTCCAGTCTTTCGATACAACAACCATCGATGAAGTATTGCCTATAAATATTTCTTGGTTTTTTAGACTAGTTTAAGGTTTCCGAATCGTGTGTAGCTTACAGTATTTATAATATGGGTTTTCTTTGTTCCCTCTATGCCCGGATAAGTGGCTCTTCTGTCCGCGATTCGACATGGCTGACAATGCTTCTGGTTGGATTTGCTTTTGTCATGGCCGTTGCGCACGGGCAAGTCCGTTATTCTATTCCAGAGGAAATGAATAAGGGATCGGTGGTGGGAAATATCGTTCAGGATCTCGGTTTGGATGTAAAGAGACTGAAATCTGGCCGAGCGCGGATCTTTACGGAGGACAGTCGTGAGTACATCGGTCTGAATGTGGATAAAGGCACTCTGATAGTGAGAGAGAGGATAGATAGAGAGGAGCTGTGCGCTCAAGTGTCTCCATGCTCTTTACATTTTCAGATTATTCTAGATAATCCAATGGAATTACATAGAATTGACGTGGAAATACTGGATATCAATGATCATGCTCCTGCTTTTGACAGAAAAGAAATCAGTATTGAGATCCCGGAATCTGCTGCCATCGAGTCACTCTTTTCGTTAGATAGTGCGCATGATCCCGATGTTGGGCTGAATGCACTGCAGAAATACACCCTTAATCCCACGGATCATTTCAGTTTAAAAGAATTATCCCGGAGTGATGGCAGCAAATATGTGGAGATGGTTTTAAAAACTTATTTAGACAGAGAGCAACAAGAGGAGCATAAATTAATTTTGACAGCATTTGATGGTGGATCTCCTCAGAAATCTGGAACAGTTAAGATAACTGTCACTGTTCTTGATGTAAACGACAATTCTCCTGTGTTCAGTCAGCCAATATACCGAGTGTCTTTGTCAGAAAATATTCCGAAGGATAGTTTAGTAGTGACAGTCAGTGCTACTGACAAGGACAAAGGATCCAATAGCGAAGTTATCTATTCATTTTCGCAAAGCACCGGAAAGGAGGCCATGGATTTGTTTACCATTAATTCGGACACTGGGGAAATAAAGGTTAAATCTTCCCTTGACTTTGAAAAGTCCAAGCACCATGAACTGGATATTAAGGCCATGGATAAGGGCGGACTAACAGGCACCAGTAAAATGCTTGTTGAAATTACAGATGTAAACGACAATCCTCCTGTTATCAGTGTTATCTCATTTTCCAACCTGATCCCTGAAGATTCCGCTCCTGATTCGGCTGTTGCGATGTTGAATATTAAAGACATAGACTCCGGGAAAAACGGTCAAATTAAATGCACAGTGAACTCAGATCTGCCATTTCGCATCAAAGCGACATCCTCTAATTTCTATAGTTTAGTTACTGACCGTATTTTAGACCGTGAAATATTTTCTGAATACAATATAACGATCACAGCTGCAGATGAAGGATCTCCATCTTTATCTACAAACAAAACACTGAGGCTTAAAATATCTGATGTGAACGACAACGCCCCTGTTTTCCAGCGCCACTCATACACCGCTTATGTGATGGAAAATAATTCACCTGGAGTGTCTATATTTGCGGTGACAGCAACTGACAGAGACTCTGGTAATAATGCGCGCATTTCTTATTTTTTAGAAGATCTTTCTGTGAACGGAGTTTCTGCTTCGTCTTATATTTCAGTTAACGCAGACAGCGGAGAGATTCTTGCTATTCGATCTTTTGATTTCGAGCAAACAAAAGAGTTCAATATTCGCGTAAAAGCGCAGGATGGAGGCAACCCGCCTCTCAGTAGCAACGTGAGTGTGAAAATTATTATTCAGGACCAGAATGACAACGCGCCTCAGATTCTGTATCCAGTACAAACTGGTGGCTCTGTGGTGGCTGAAATGGTGCCTCGTTCAGCAGATGTGGGCTATCTTGTCACTAAAGTGGTGGCTGTGGATGTGGACTCTGGACAGAATGCCTGGCTCTCATATAAACTACAGAAAGCGGCAGACAGGGCGCTGTTTGAAGTGGGCTTACAGAATGGAGAAATAAGAACCGTGCGTCAAGTCACCGATAAAGATGCTGTGAAACAGAAGCTCACTGTTGTAGTGGAGGACAACGGACAGCCCTCTCGTTCAGCTACAGTCAATGTTAACGTGGCGGTGGCGGACACTTTCCCTGAAGTGCTCTCCGAGTTCACTGACTTTACACACGACAAGGAATACAACGACAACCTGACATTTTATCTAGTCCTGGCCTTGGCTGTAGTTTCTTTTCTCTTCATCGTGTCCATCATAGCTATACTGTCAGTGAAATGCTACAGATGGAGACGTGAGCGGATGTTTTATAAATCTGCAGCCAATCTGCCAGTTATTCCGTATTATCCACCTCTTTACGCAGACGTCGGGGGAACAGGAACTTTACAGCATATGTACAATTATGAAGCTTACAGAACCACTGACTCTAGAAAGAGTGATCTGAAATACGACAGACCTCCTACTGAGAGCATCATTAGTCTGGACAATAGTGGAACCCAGACCATCGCGCATGCGCAAAGGGAGAAAGTTGGTGATCACTATGATCAGGTGAGAGCTACACTAAGAACAGGTCTACGCACAGAGATATGCAGCTTTCTGATAACTGAAATATATATATATATATATATATATATATATATATATATATATATATATATATATATATATATATATACACACACACTTTTTAAATACAAAATGCAATTTTGCTGTTTCATATTACTATCTTGTTAGAAGTGGACAGGGACGTGACTAAAGATTTATTAATGAGGGTGAGGGGGCTAAGCCTCTTTTAGGGGGCTCTGGGCATACTCCCCCCAAAATTTGTGTTGCGCGTCACCTCCTGTAATGATCTGGGAGTATTTCCCTTTAAGACCAGGAGGGGTGCGTGACCGCGTAGTTCTGCGCTGTCGCTGCCTGTGTGTGAGTCTGCAGCAAGTGTGTGTAAGTGAGCAGCCGAACTTTAACCGTGATAATGTTCAACAAAATTAATAAAACCAACGTAAAATATTTTAACAGTAAACGGTGTCTGTGTGGATCATTCGCTGACCAACAGAACAGCTCGATCAAAGTGTATACATGCTGGACGAAGTCGAGCTACAAGTCCAGGTGTGTCGGGCGTTCAGCAGCCTCCCCCAGGTCCTAATGCCCTGGCTTTAGACGTGTTGGAATCGAACCGTTGATTAAAAAAAGGATGAAATCAAAAATAAAATATATTCGCTGATATATTGATTTGCTTAGGGAGGACTACTGAATATTGGGGGGGGGGGGGGTAAATTGGTCTAGCGAGGTCACTGGAAGTCGTATATAATTTGCAACAAGATACGCTTTTGTTTGTTTAATTACTATAAAGACAGTTTTGTGTTTCGTTTTGGTATTATCAAGATTTACACATTACTTTTTTGAGGTGGTATCATGTAAACGCATTTTGTTAACTAGTACCCTTCTGACATTCTAGCGTGCAAGATCTGCTTTACGATGCAACCGCAAATAGGTTAATGCAACATCTTCTGTTTGTGCCAGTGCAGCAGTGTTACCATGTGCTTGAGTATGTCAGGGTGAAAGCCAAATTCTTTGACTCAAAAACCCTAAACGTTTCAAGTATGTATAATAGGGTTTAAACGATTTCACATGTTCATGTTTGTCTCTTATTATCCATCATACTTTTAATTATAACTGTTTTAACTAATTGCTCTTTGAGGGGGTTTGGGATAGCTGGACAGATGTATAGATTGATAGATGGAGAGAGAGAGAGAGAAAGAGAGAGAGAGAGAGAGAGAGAGAGAGAGAGAGAGAGAGAGAGAGAGAGAGAGAGAGAGAGAAGATATGTCACTTTATTAATCCCAGAAGGAAATTCACAGATGACTGCGGCAATCCAAAAAGAAGAATATGCAAGAAATAGTATTCAGAACAATAAAAACAAAACATAAGCGTATTTAGTATAAATTATACAAAAAAATGCGTTGTGTACAAAGTGAATATAGGTTTATATAAACAAGTCCTCTATGTGAAAGTGAAAGCATCAGTTCAGTAGTGGAGTATTAACCCCCAGGAAGGTGAATGATTAGTGTAATGTATGGAGCACACAGTGAAAATCAGCAGGTGGAACCACGTATGGGCAGCAAAGTATCTGTGATCAACAGTTGTGTAACAGTAATATTATGCAGTAAGCGGTAAGAATACAACCCAGTGCAAAATGTAGCATATGTACAATGAGCTTATACTAGGAATGGCCTCTAATGCACTATAATGTCCTGGCACACTGAGGAATTGTTGTACAGCGTGATCGGTGGTGGTAAAAATGGCCTCTTGTAGCGTTCCTTGCTACAGTGAAGCTGAATGAGTCTTACTGAAAGTGCTCTGCTCTTTGACCAATAGGGAGTGGAGAGGATGTAATACATTGTCCAGAATGGATAACAGTTTAGTTACTCTTCATCTTTCCACAACCACCTCCAAATAGTCCAGGGAACATCCCAGGACAGAGAAGTTTTCTTTATCTGTTTACTTAGTTTCCTTGCCTTTCATGATCTAATGCTGACCACCAACGTTTACATGTTTTTTGGAAATACATTTTGCTCTTTTTTTCCCCACAAACCCCACTAACCAATAACATAATCGTCACAAATTCACAATTTTATCTATCTATCTATCTATCTATCTATCTATCTATCTATCTATCTAAGGATATCTGGCTTCTGTTATCAGGTGTAATATGTTTTTGGTGCTCTGCGTGACGCTGTTGGTTAAGGTGTGCAGTTTTAGATGCTCATTTTAGATCCTCCTCTAGAAAGTAATTTCATGCAAATTGGGATTTCTCTTCACTTGGTGCGGTCTTTCGACACAACAACCATCAATGAAGGACTGCCTTTCATTATTAGGTTTTTAACACTATTATAACGTATCTGAATCGTGTGTAGCTTACAGTGGTTATAATATGGGAGTCCTTTGTTCCCTCGATGCCCGGATAAGTGGCTCTCCTGTCCGCGTTTCATCATGGCTGACAATGCTTCTGGTCGGATTTGCTTTTGTCATGGCCGTTGCGCACGGGCAGGTCCGTTATTCTATTCCCGAGGAGATGAACAAGGGATCAGTGGTGGGAAATATCGTTCAGGATCTCGGTTTGGATGTAAAGAGACTGAAATCTGGACGAGCGCGGATCTTTACGGAGGACAGTCGTGAGTACATCGGTCTAAATGTGGATAAAGGCACTCTGATAGTGAGAGAGAGGATAGATAGAGAGGAGCTGTGCGCTCAAGTGTCTCCATGCTCTTTACATTTTCAGATTATTCTAGATAATCCAGTGGAACTGCACCGAGTTGATGTGGAAATATTGGATATCAATGATCATGCTCCTGCTTTCGATAGAAAAGAAATTAGTATTGAAATAAGGGAATCTATTGCCTCGGGTTCAAGGTTTTCGTTAGACAGTGCGCATGATCCCGATGTTGGACTGAATACACTGCAGAGATACACCCTTAATCCCACGGATCATTTCACATTGAAAGAATTATCTCGTAACGATGGCAGCAAATATGTTGAGATGATATTAAAAACTCCTTTAGACAGAGAGCAACAAGAGGAGCATAAATTAATTTTGACAGCATTTGATGGAGGATCTCCTCAGAAATCTGGAACAGTTAAGATAACTGTCACTGTTCTTGATGCAAACGACAATTCTCCTGTGTTCAGTCAGCCAATATACCGAGTGTCTTTGCCAGAAAATGTTCCGAAAGATAGTTTAGTAGTGACAGTCAGTGCTACTGACCTGGACAAAGGATCTAATAGTGAGGTTACCTATTCATTTTCACAAAGCACCGGAAAAGAGGCCATGGATTTGTTCAGCATTGATTCAGATAATGGAAAAATAAAAGTGAAAGGTGTCATAGACTTTGAAAAATCCAAAGAATATGAATTAAACGTGGAAGCGATAGATGAAGGTGGACAAACTGATACCAGTAAGGTGCTAATTGAAATTATTGATGTTAATGACAATTCTCCTGTTATCAATGTTATCTCATTTTCCAACTCGATTCCTGAAGATTCCACCCAGGAGAAGGTTGTAGCGATGTTGAATATAAAAGATATAGACTCTGGTAAAAATGGCCAAATTAAATGCACAATTAATTCAGATCTGCCATTTCGCATCAAATCTACATCCTCTAATTTCTATAGTTTAGTTACTTACCGTATTTTAGACCGTGAAATATTTTCTGAATACAATATAACGATCACAGCTACAGATGAAGGATCTCCATCTTTATCTACAAATAAAACACTGAGGCTTAAAATATCTGATGTGAACGACAACGCCCCTGTTTTCCAGCGTCACTCATACACCGCTTATGTGATGGAAAATAATTCACCTGGAGTGTCTATATTTGCGGTGACAGCAACTGACAGAGACTCTGGTAATAATGCGCGCATTTCTTATTTTTTAGAAGATCTTTCTGTGAACGGAGTTTCTGCTTCGTCTTATATTTCAGTTAACGCAGACAGCGGAGAGATTCTTGCTATCCGATCTTTTGATTTCGAGCAAACAAAAGAGTTCAATATTCGCGTAAAAGCGCAGGACGGAGGCAACCCGCCTCTCAGTAGCAACGTGAGTGTGAAAATTATTATTCAGGACCAGAACGACAACGCGCCTCAGATTCTGTATCCAGTACAAACTGGTGGCTCTGTGGTGGCTGAAATGGTGCCTCGTTCAGCAGATGTGGGCTATCTTGTCACTAAAGTGGTGGCTGTGGATGTGGACTCTGGACAGAATGCCTGGCTCTCATATAAACTGCAGAAAGCGGCAGACAGGGCGCTGTTTGAAGTGGGCTTACAGAATGGAGAAATAAGAACTGTGCGTCAAGTCACCGATAAAGACGCTGTGAAACAGAAGCTCACTGTTGTAGTGGAGGACAACGGACAGCCCTCTCGTTCAGCTACAGTCAATGTTAACGTGGCGGTGGCGGACACTTTCCCTGAAGTGCTCTCCGAGTTCACTGACTTTACGCACGACAAGGAATACAACGACAACCTGACATTTTATCTAGTCCTGGCCTTGGCTGTAGTTTCTTTTCTCTTCATCGTGTCCATCATAGCTATACTGTCAGTGAAATGCTACAGATGGAGACGTGAGCGGATGTTTTATAAATCCGGCGCCAATCTGCCAGTTATTCCGTATTATCCACCCCTTTACGCAGACGTCGGGGGAACAGGAACTTTACAGCATATGTACAATTATGAAGCTTACAGAACCACTGACTCTAGAAAGAGTGATCTGAAATACGACAGACCTCCTACTGAGAGCATCATTAGTCTGGACAGCAGTGGAACTCAGACTCTTACGCATGCGCAAAAAATGAAAACTAGTGACGACCATGATCAGGTGAGAACTCTTACTGCAGTGGATCCTTCCAGTACTCGTTATCGATTTTTTAAAGAAAATTTCTGAACGATTCTCTATTTTGGAAAATAAAAAAATAAAAAAAAAGACCGGTTCCAGGTGGCATTATTATAGACTGTCTTTGAGCAATGGTCAATTGCTGTTTTATCTCTACAGATTGGTATATATTTAAATAATGATTTAATGTAGACAACAATCTTATTTGAAAAGCAAGGGTTGGATTTGTTGCTAGGGAAATTAAACAAATAAATATTCGAGTCAGGATTTCTCTAACTATTTAAAGAGTCCTTAGAAGAGCTGTACTGAAATATAAGTGATTTAATAATTTTTATGGAATAGTTTTTGAGGAACAATAGAAATAGCCTATTCATTTTCAGTTTTATTCAGGTAAAAAAAAACAAACATCTCCTCTAAAATGATCCGTAAGATTTAATAAGTATGTACAATTTCTTATGTACTTTATACTCTGATTAGTTGTAATAATTTGCTAATGCTCTGAGTGACGCTGTTGGTCAGCGTGTGCAGATTTTAAATGCTGATTTTTAGATCCTCCTCTGTGTTACGACTGTGTGCAGACAGGATTTCTCTTCACTTTGGACTTTCTGTTGGTCAAAAAGAACATCGCGGAAGCATTGCCTTTCAGCACTTCAGGAATATATTTCATTTTTTAAATTTATGTCCGATTATAAATGTCTTAATCCTGCCTGTTTTGGAATATTTATAAAATGGTTGGTTTTTACTCCCTCGATGCCCAGATAACTGGCTCTTCTGTCCGCGTTTCATCATGGCTGACAATGCTTCTGGTCGGATTTGCTTTTGTCGTGGCCGTTGCGCACGGGCAGGTCCGTTATTCTATTCCCGAGGAGATGAACAAGGGATCGGTGGTGGGAAATATCGTTCAGGATCTCGGTTTGGATGTAAAGAGACTGAAATCTGGCCGAGCGCGGATCTTTACGGAGGACAGTCGTGAGTACATCGGTCTGAATGTGGATAAAGGCACTCTGATAGTGAGAGAGAGGATAGATAGAGAGGAGCTGTGCGCTCAAGTGTCCCCATGCTCTTTACATTTTCAGATTATTCTAGATAATCCTGTGGAGCTCCATCGAGTTGATGTGGAAATATTGGATATCAATGATCATGCTCCTGCTTTTGACAAAAGAGAAATCAGTGTTGAAATATCGGAAACTGCAGCCCCCGGTTCGCGGTTTTCGTTAGACAGTGCGCATGATCCCGATGTTGGGCTGAATACACTGCAAAAATACACTCTTAATCCAATGGATCATTTCACTTTGAAGGAATTATTTCGTAACGATGGCAGCAAATATGTTGCGATGGTTTTAAAAACTCCGTTAGACAGAGAGCTTCAGGAAGAGCATCAGTTAATTTTGACAGCATTTGATGGTGGATCTCCTCAGAAATCTGGAACAGTTAAGATAACTGTCACTGTTCTTGATGCAAACGACAATTCTCCTGTGTTCAGTCAGCCAATATACCGAGTGTCTTTGTCAGAAAATATTCCGAAGGATAGTTTAGTAGTGACAGTCAGTGCTACTGACAATGACAAAGGATCTAATAGCGAGGTTACCTATTCATTTTCACAAAGCACCGGAAAAGAGGCCATGGATTTGTTCAGCATTGATTCAGACAGTGGTGAAATTAAATTGAAAGGTTTCTTGGATTTTGAAAAATCCAAACAGTACGAAATAGATGTCGAGGCAATTGATAATGGCGGATTAATTGATAGCAGTAAGGTGCTAATTGAAATTACAGATGTTAATGACAATTCCCCTGTTATCAGTGTTATCTCATTTTCCAACCCAATCCCAGAAGATTCAGTCCTGGATTCTGTTGTAGGAATGCTGAATATTAAAGACATAGACTCCGGGAAAAACGGACAAATTAAATGCACAATTAATTCAGATCTGCCATTTCGCATCAAATCGACATCCTCTAATTTCTACAGTTTAGTTACTGACCGTATTTTAGACCGTGAGAAGTTTTCTGAATACAATATAATGATCACAGCTGCAGATGAAGGATCTCCATCTTTATCTACAAACAAAACACTGAGGCTTAAAATATCTGATGTGAACGACAACGCCCCTGTTTTCCAGCGTCACTCATACACCGCTTATGTGATGGAAAATAATTCACCTGGAGTGTCTATATTTGCGGTGACAGCAACTGACAGAGACTCTGGTAATAATGCGCGCATTTCTTATTTTTTAGAAGATCTTTCTGTGAACGGAGTTTCTGCTTCGTCTTATATTTCAGTTAACGCAGACAGCGGAGAGATTCTTGCTATCCGATCTTTTGATTTCGAGCAAACAAAAGAGTTCAATATTCGCGTAAAAGCGCAGGACGGAGGCAACCCGCCTCTCAGTAGCAACGTGAGTGTGAAAATTATTATTCAGGACCAGAATGACAACGCGCCTCAGATTCTGTATCCAGTACAAACTGGTGGCTCTGTGGTGGCTGAAATGGTGCCTCGTTCAGCAGATGTGGGCTATCTTGTCACTAAAGTGGTGGCTGTGGATGTGGACTCTGGACAGAATGCCTGGCTCTCATATAAACTGCAGAAAGCGACAGACAGGGCGCTGTTTGAAGTGGGCTTACAGAATGGAGAAATAAGAACTGTGCGTCAAGTCACCGATAAAGACGCTGTGAAACAGAAGCTCACTGTTGTAGTGGAGGACAACGGACAGCCCTCTCGTTCAGCTACAGTCAATGTTAACGTGGCGGTGGCGGACACTTTCCCTGAAGTGCTCTCCGAGTTCACTGACTTTACGCACGACAAGGAATACAACGACAACCTGACATTTTATCTAGTCCTGGCCTTGGCTGTAGTTTCTTTTCTCTTCATCGTGTCCATCATAGCTATACTGTCAGTGAAATGCTACAGATGGAGACGTGAGCGGATGTTTTATAAATCCGGCGCCAATCTGCCAGTTATTCCGTATTATCCACCCCTTTACGCAGACGTCGGGGGAACAGGAACTTTACAGCATATGTACAATTATGAAGCTTACAGAACCACTGACTCTAGAAAGAGTGATCTGAAATACGACAGACCTCCTACTGAGAGCATCATTAGTCTGGACAGCAGTGGAACTCAGACTCTTACGCATGCGCAAAAAATGAAAACTAGTGACGACCATGATCAGGTGAGAACTCTTACTGCAGTGGATCCTTCCAGTACTCGTTATCGATTTTTTAAAGAAAATTTCTGAACGATTCTCTATTTTGGAAAATAAAAAAATAAAAAAAAAGACCGGTTCCAGGTGGCATTATTATAGACTGTCTTTGAGCAATGGTCAATTGCTGTTTTATCTCTACAGATTGGTATATATTTAAATAATGATTTAATGTAGACAACAATCTTATTTGAAAAGCAAGGGTTGGATTTGTTGCTAGGGAAATTAAACAAATAAATATTCGAGTCAGGATTTCTCTAACTATTTAAAGAGTCCTTAGAAGAGCTGTACTGAAATATAAGTGATTTAATAATTTTTATGGAATAGTTTTTGAGGAACAATAGAAATAGCCTATTCATTTTCAGTTTTATTCAGGTAAAAAAAAACAAACATCTCCTCTAAAATGATCCGTAAGATTTAATAAGTATGTACAATTTCTTATGTACTTTATACTCTGATTAGTTGTAATAATTTGCTAATGCTCTGAGTGACGCTGTTGGTCAGCGTGTGCAGATTTTAAATGCTGATTTTTAGATCCTCCTCTGTGTTACGACTGTGTGCAGACAGGATTTCTCTTCACTTTGGACTTTCTGTTGGTCAAAAAGAACATCGCGGAAGCATTGCCTTTCAGCACTTCAGGAATATATTTCATTTTTTAAATTTATGTCCGATTATAAATGTCTTAATCCTGCCTGTTTTGGAATATTTATAAAATGGTTGGTTTTTACTCCCTCGATGCCCAGATAACTGGCTCTTCTGTCCGCGTTTCATCATGGCTGACAATGCTTCTGGTCGGATTTGCTTTTGTCATGGCCGTTGCGCACGGGCAAGTCCGTTATTCTATTCCCGAGGAGATGAACAAGGGATCAGTGGTGGGAAATATCGTTCAGGATCTCGGTTTGGATGTAAAGAGACTGAAATCTGGCCGAGCGCGGATCTTTACGGAGGACAGTCGTGAGTACATCGGTCTGAATGTGGATAAAGGCACTCTGATAGTGAGAGAGAGGATAGATAGAGAGGAGCTGTGCGCTCAAGTGTCTCCATGCTCTTTACATTTTCAGATTATTCTAGATAATCCAGTGGAGCTCCATCGAGTTGATGTTGAAATATTGGATATCAATGATCATGCTCCTGCTTTCGATAGAAAAGAAATTAGTATTGAAATAAGGGAATCTATTGCCTCGGGTTCAAGGTTTTCGTTAGACAATGCGCATGATCCCGATGTTGGGCTGAATACACTGCAGAGATACACCCTTAATCCCACGGATCATTTCACTTTGAAGGAATTATTTCGTAACGATGGCAGCAAATATGTTGCGATGGTTTTAAAAACACCGTTAGACAGAGAGCATCAGGAAGAGCATCAATTAATTTTGACAGCATTTGATGGAGGATCTCCTCAGAAATCTGGAACAGTTAAGATAACTGTCACTGTTCTTGATGCAAACGACAATTCTCCTGTGTTCAGTCAGCCAATATACCGAGTGTCTTTGCCAGAAAATATTCCGAAGGATAGTTTAGTAGTGACAGTCAGTGCAACTGACCTGGACAAAGGATCTTATGGTGAGGTTACCTATTCATTTTCACAAAGCACCGGAAAAGAGGCCATTGATTTGTTCAGCATTGATTCAGACAGTGGTGAAATTAAATTGAAAGGTTTCTTGGATTTTGAAAAATCCAAACAGTACGAAATAGATGTCGAGGCAATTGATAATGGCGGATTAATTGATACCAGTAAGGTGCTAATTGAAATTACTGATGTTAATGACAATTTCCCTGTTATCAGTGTTATCTCATTTTCCAACCCAATCCCAGAAGATTCAGTCCTGGATTCTGTTGTAGCACTGCTAAATATTAAAGACATAGACTCTGGGAAAAACGGCCAAATTAAATGCTCAGTGAATTCAGATCTGCCATTTCGCATCAAAGCGACATCCTCTAATTTCTACAGTTTAGTTACTGACCGTATTTTAGACCGTGAGATGTTTTCTGAATACAATATAACGATCACAGCTGTAGATGAAGGATCTCCATCTTTATCTACAAATAAAACACTGAGGCTTAAAATATCTGATGTGAACGACAACGCCCCTGTTTTCCAGCGTCACTCATACACCGCTTATGTGATGGAAAATAATTCACCTGGAGTGTCTATATTTGCGGTGACAGCAACTGACAGAGACTCTGGTAATAATGCGCGCATTTCTTATTTTTTAGAAGATCTTTCTGTGAACGGAGTTTCTGCTTCGTCTTATATTTCAGTTAACGCAGACAGCGGAGAGATTCTTGCTATTCGATCTTTTGATTTCGAGCAAACAAAAGAGTTCAATATTCGCGTAAAAGCGCAGGATGGAGGCAACCCGCCTCTCAGTAGCAACGTGAGTGTGAAAATTATTATTCAGGACCAGAATGACAACGCGCCTCAGATTCTGTATCCAGTACAAACTGGTGGCTCCGTGGTGGCTGAAATGGTGCCTCGTTCAGCAGATGTGGGCTATCTTGTCACGAAAGTGGTGGCTGTGGATGTGGACTCTGGACAGAATGCCTGGCTCTCATATAAACTGCAGAAAGCGGCAGACAGGGCGCTGTTTGAAGTGGGCTTACAGAATGGAGAAATAAGAACTGTGCGTCAAGTCACCGATAAAGATGCTGTGAAACAGAAGCTCACTGTTGTAGTGGAGGACAACGGACAGCCCTCTCGTTCAGCTACAGTCAATGTTAACGTGGCGGTGGCGGACACTTTCCCTGAAGTGCTCTCCGAGTTCACGGACTTTACACACGACAAGGAATACAACGACAACCTGACATTTTATCTAGTCCTGGCCTTGGCTGTAGTTTCTTTTCTCTTCATCGTGTCCATCATAGCTATACTGTCAGTGAAATGCTACAGATGGAGACGTGAGCGGATGTTTTATAAATCCGGCGCCAATCTACCAGTTATTCCATATTATCCACCCCTTTATGCAGACGTCGGGGGAACAGGAACTTTACAGCATATGTACAATTATGAAGCTTACAGAACCACTGACTCTAGAAAGAGTGATCTGAAATACGCCAGACCTCCTACTGAGAGCATCATTAGTCTGGACAATAGTGGAACTCAGACTCTTACGCATGCGCAAAAAATGAAAACTAGTGACGACCATGATCAGGTGAGAACTCTTACTGCAGTGGATCTTTCCAGTACTCGTTATCAATGTTTTAAAGAAAATTTCTGAACGATTCTCTATTTTGGGAAGAAAAAAAGAAAAAAAAGACCGGTTCCAGGTGGCATTATTATAGACTGTCTTTGAGCAATGGTCAATTGCTGTTTTATCTCTACAGATTGGTATATATTTAAATAATGATTTAATGTAGACAACAGTCTTATTTGAAAAGCAAGGGTTGGATTTGTTGCTAGGGAAATTAAACAAATAAATATTCGAGTCAGGATTTCTCTAACTATTTAAGGAGTCCTTAGAAGAGCTGTACTGAAATATAAGTGATTTAATAATTTTTTATAGTTTTTGAGGAACAATAGAAATAGCCTATTCATTTTCAGTTTTATTCAGGTAAAAAAAAAAACATCTCCTCTAAAATGATCCGTAAGTTTTAATAAGTATGTACAATTTCTTATGTACTTTATACTCTGATTAGTTGTAATAATTTGCTAATGCTCTGAGTGACGCTGTTGGTCAGCGTGTGCAGGTTTTAAATGCTGATTTTTAGATCCTCCTCTGTGTTACGACTGTGTGCAGACAGGATTTCTCTTCACTTTGGACTTTCTGTTGGTCAAAAAGAACATCGCGGAAGCATTGCCTTTCAGCACTTCAGGAATATATTTCATTTTTTAAATTTATGTCCGATTATAAATGTCTTAATCCTGCCTGTTTTGGAATATTTATAAAATGGTTGGTTTTTACTCCCTCGATGCCCAGATAACTGGCTCTTCTGTCCGCGTTTCATCATGGCTGACAATGCTTCTGGTCGGATTTGCTTTTGTCATGGCCGTTGCGCACGGGCAGGTCCGTTATTCTATTCCCGAGGAGATGAACAAGGGATCAGTGGTGGGAAATATCGTTCAGGATCTCGGTTTGGATGTAAAGAGACTGAAATCTGGGCGAGCGCGGATCTTTACGGAGGACAGTCGTGAGTACATCGGTCTGAATGTGGATAAAGGCACTCTGATAGTGAGAGAGAGGATAGATAGAGAGGAGCTGTGCGCTCAAGTGTCTCCATGCTCTTTACATTTTCAGATTATTCTAGATAATCCAATGGAGCTCCATCGAGTTGATGTGGAAATATTGGATATCAATGATCATGCTCCTGCTTTTGACAGGAAAGAAATCAGTATTGAAATCCCGGAATCTGTTGCCCCTGGTGCACGATTTTCGTTAGACAGTGCGCATGATCCCGATGTTGGACTGAATACACTGCAGAGATACACCCTTAATCCCACGGATCATTTCAGTTTAAAAGAATTAACTCGTACTGACGGTACCAAATATGTTGAGATGGTTTTAAAAACTCCGTTAGACAGAGAGCTTCAGGAAGAGCATCAGTTAATTTTGACAGCATTTGATGGAGGATCTCCTCAGAAATCTGGAACAGTTAAGATAACTGTCACTGTTCTTGATGCAAACGACAATTCTCCTGTGTTCAGTCAGCCAATATACCGAGTGTCTTTGCCAGAAAATATTCCGAAGGATAGTTTAGTAGTGACAGTCAGTGCTACTGACAATGACAAAGGATCTAATAGCGAGGTTACCTATTCATTTTCACAAAGCACCGGAAAAGAGGCCATGGATTTGTTCAGCATTGATTCGGATAATGGAAAAATAAAAGTAAAAGGTTCCTTAGATTTTGAAAAATCTAAACAGTACGAATTGAATGTCGAGGCGGTGGATAAGGGCGCACAAGCTGATAGCAGTAAAGTAATGATTGAAATTATTGATGTTAATGACAATTTCCCTGTTATCAGTGTTATTTCATTTTCTAACTTGATTCCGGAGGACTCTGTCCCGGGCTCTGTTATATCAATGCTAAATATCAAAGACCTAGACTCCGAGAAAAACGGAGAGATTAGATGTACACTTAATTCAGATCTGCCATTTCGCATCAAAGCGACATCCTCTAATTTCTACAGTTTAGTTACTGACCGTATTTTAGACCGTGAGATGTTTTCTGAATACAATATAACGATCACAGCTGTAGATGAAGGATCTCCATCTTTATCTACAAATAAAACACTGAGGCTTAAAATATCTGATGTGAACGACAACGCCCCTGTTTTCCAGCGTCACTCATACACCGCTTATGTGATGGAAAATAATTCACCTGGAGTGTCTATATTTGCGGTGACAGCAACTGACAGAGACTCTGGTAATAATGCTCGCATTTCTTATTTTTTAGAAGATCTTTCTGTGAACGGAGTTTCTGCTTCGTCTTATATTTCAGTTAACGCAGACAGCGGAGAGATTCTTGCTATCCGATCTTTTGATTTCGAGCAAACAAAAGAGTTCAATATTCGCGTAAAAGCTCAGGATGGAGGCAACCCGCCTCTCAGTAGCAACGTGAGTGTGAAAATTATTATTCAGGACCAGAATGACAACGCGCCTCAGATTCTGTATCCAGTACAAACTGGTGGCTCTGTGGTGGCTGAAATGGTGCCTCGTTCAGCAGATGTGGGCTATCTTGTCACGAAAGTGGTGGCTGTGGATGTGGACTCTGGACAGAATGCCTGGCTCTCATATAAACTGCAGAAAGCGGCAGACAGGGCGCTGTTTGAAGTGGGCTTACAGAATGGCGAAATAAGAACTGTGCGTCAAGTCACTGATAAAGATGCTGTGAAACAGAAGCTCACTGTTGTAGTGGAGGACAACGGACAGCCCTCTCGTTCAGCTACAGTCAATGTTAACGTGGCGGTGGCGGACACTTTCCCTGAAGTGCTCTCCGAGTTCACTGACTTTACACACGACAAGGAATACAACGACAACCTGACATTTTATCTAGTCCTGGCCTTGGCTGTAGTTTCCTTTCTCTTCATCGTGTCCATCATAGCTATACTGTCAGTGAAATGCTACAGATGGAGACGTGAGCGGATGTTTTATAAGTCCGGTGCCAATCTGCCAGTTATTCCGTATTATCCACCCCTTTACGCAGACCTAGGCGGCACGGGCACTTTAAAACAAGCATTTAATTATGAAATGTGTGGAACTGCTGATTCCCGAAAAAGTGATATGAAGTATGTCAGACCGTATAGTCAGAGTGTGATTAGCCTGGACGCAAATGGAACTCAGACTCTTCTGCATGGACAAACTGAGAACCAGGTGAGATCTTCATGATGAAGACTGCATGTCTGTCTGTTGTTTAAACGAGCGGACTAGCTTTGGACAATTATTCTGCTTCAATAGAATTGACAACAATAATAGCAATTTTAATACCTTACAGATTTTTTCGCTTAAAGTATTTAAGAGGTTGTACATTCGATGAAAACATACATTTATACTTTACATTTGTACTGTGCATGCTCTTACATATGTATTTTCTCATACATTTGTATATCTTACATATGGGCATTATATTGATGCAGTGGTGGTTCAGTTGTTAAAGGCTTTGGCTTGCTGATTAGACGTCGAGAGTACAAACGCCAGCACAGCCAAATTGCCACTATCAAACCCCTGAGCAAGGCCTTTAGACTTTTTGATTCAATGGGCGCCGTATCACGAATGACCCTGTGCTCTGTCCCCATCTTCCTTACAAACTGGCATATGCGAAAGAAGAATTTCACTATAGTGTAATGTATATGTGCCAAAATAACGGCCTCTATTATCGCTAAAATTATAATTGAGATGTTTAAAATGACTATATTGCTTACATGCTGTATATAAATGTTCAGATACATACACATCTGCACGCATAATATATGAATGGACCATGCAGCCACTTATGAGGTATAGCTTCATCCATATCTCCTCTGTGTAATTATTATTATTATTATTATTATTATTATTATTATTATTATTATTATTATTATTATTTAGAAAACATTCTACCCTCTTTCACGGCGGTCATTTTTATCTTTTGTGTAATGCTTATTCTGATCCATAAGAGTCGCTGTTGATCAATGAAGTGGATTTTTCTGAGGTATAAAAAGCCTACGATTCCCTTCTTACTGGCATTCGCGCATGTCTGCTGTCTTGGATTCCCATTTCAGATTGTATAAAGACTGTGTATAGGATTTTGTATACGTTGTTTTCCTTTTCTATTGATTACTGAAGCAAGTGAGTTGGGCTGTTCATGAACAATCGCGAGGATATTGTATGTTAGTCTTATAAGGAACTCGGTAACGCTGCTGTATCATTATGAGGGAAAACATCTTTGTCGCATGGCGTGTGCTTTTTGTGTGTTTGCACTTGCTCAATGGCGCATCCGGGCAGCTCCGTTATTCTGTGGCTGAAGAAATGTCACCTGGTGCTTTAGTCGGAGATGTTGTGAAGGATCTGAATATGGAGCCTAAGCGGCTGCTTGAGGGAAAGGCTCGTATCTTCGCGGCGAGCGGGCGCGATTATGTGCAGCTGGACAGAGAGAAAGGACATATCACGGTAAAGGAGAGGATGGACCGGGAGAGTCTGTGCTCTTCCTCAACGTCTACGTGCAGCATCAGCTTCGAGATTATTGTGGAAAACCCGATCGAGCTCTACAGGGTCACCGTGGAAATATTAGACGTGAACGATAACAGTCCTGCATTTCCACGAGGGGAAATTAAACTGGAGATCAGTGAATCAGCTTCTGTCGGAGCGCGCTTTGCTGTGGATAGAGCTCTCGACGCCGACGTGGGAATCAACAGCATCCAGAGCTATTCAATTGACCCGACCGAGCATTTTACACTGAAAACACAGAGTCGAGCAGGTAGTGGAAAAAATGTCGAGCTTGTTTTACAGACGCCATTAGACAGAGAAAAGGAAGAACATTTGTATCTAACAGTAACCGCTATAGACGGAGGCAGCCCTAAACGATCTGGCACTGTAAAAATTCATGTTGTTGTTTTAGACATTAATGACAACGCACCTGTCTTTAAAACGAGTTCTTATAGAGTATCTGTCCCCGAAAACACGGCAAAGGGGGCGTTACTGATTACAGTTAATGCCACTGACGCAGATACAGCATCAAATGGACAAATCGGCTATTATTTTGAACACACCACACTTAAAATCAGAGAGATTTTCACAATCAATGAATCCACTGGTGAGATAAGGCTTTCTGGAGAGCTGGATTTCGAGGACACGACTGTTCATGAATTTAAAATCCAGGCAAAGGACCAGGGAGGTTTAGCCGACTCCTGTGAGGTTGTAATTGACGTGACAGACGTGAATGATAATGCGCCTAAAATGACGCTCATGTCCTTTTCCAACACGCTCCCCGAAAACTCGCCCCCAGGCACT
Organism: Ictalurus punctatus; assembly: GCF_001660625.3. NCBI lineage: Eukaryota > Metazoa > Chordata > Actinopteri > Siluriformes > Ictaluridae > Ictalurus > Ictalurus punctatus. Next base: position 9,306,790 of record NC_030429.2, read on the forward strand.
GTAGTAGCCATGATCAACGTACAAGACAGCGACTCGGAGGAAAACGGAAAGATCACCTGCTGGATTGATGGCAATCTCCCTTTCAGAACCGAATCGTCTCTGTCCAATTACTACAGCATAGTGACAGCCTCCAGTTTAGACAGAGAGCAAACGGCGGAATATAATATCACAGTCACGGCCAAAGATGGCGGTCTCCCATCGCTGTCTAGTAAAAAAACTTTGCTAGTAAAGATATCTGACATAAATGACCATTCGCCACGTTTTGAACGGGAGACATACGATGCACACATCCCTGAGAATAATTCACCTTCTTTAATTGTGCTCACCGTGAAAGCGAACGATGAGGATATGGGCGCAAACGCACGTGTATCGTACTTAATCGTCGACAAAGATGTGAATGGAAGACCAGCATCATCGTTAGTTTCGATTGATTCCGACAATGGCAAGATTTACGCGATTAACTCATTCGATTATGAGCAAATTAAGTCGTTCAGCGTTACTATTAGAGCGCAAGATGCTGGTTCACCTTCTTTGAGTAGCAACGCAACAGTAAACTTTTTTATTCAGGACCAGAATGACAACGCGCCTCAGATTCTGTATCCAGTACAAACTGGTGGCTCTGTGGTGGCTGAAATGGTGCCTCGTTCAGCAGATGTGGGCTATCTTGTCACTAAAGTGGTGGCTGTGGATGTGGACTCTGGACAGAATGCCTGGCTCTCATATAAACTACAGAAAGCGGCAGACAGGGCGCTGTTTGAAGTGGGCTTACAGAATGGAGAAATAAGAACTGTGCGTCAAGTCACTGATAAAGATGCTGTGAAACAGAAGCTCACTGTTGTAGTGGAGGACAACGGACAGCCCTCTCGTTCAGCTACAGTCAATGTTAACGTGGCGGTGGCGGACACTTTCCCTGAAGTGCTCTCCGAGTTCACTGATTTTACGCACAAGGAATACAACGAAAACCTGACATTTTATCTAGTTCTGGCCTTGGCTGTAGTTTCCTTTCTCTTTATTGTCTCCATCATAACTATATTATCAGTCAAATGCTACAGGTGGAGACGGGAGCAGATGTTTTATAAATCCGGTGCCAATCTGCCAGTTATTCCGTATTATCCACCCCTTTACGCAGACGTAGGGGGAACAGGTACTTTGAAACAAGCATTTAATTATGAGATCTATGGAACCGCTGACTCTAGAAAGAGTGACATTAAATTTGCCCCATCTTCCAGTCAGAGTCTTTTGAACGTTGACATAGGAGGCACAAGGACTGTGCCAAGACAAACCAAGCACTCCATTGACCCAGATGTTAATGTTGAGGTGAGGACCTTAAAATATTTTCCATGAATGAAAGTTGAAAGTTTGTAAATCTTTATCTATGATGTGTGCTTAATAGGTACATAATAGGTACTCTATTGCATACTTAATTAATATATGGCAAATAATAATTTGTGTTCAGTGCCATTTTACTGTTTGTAGAGTAATGAAACAAAATAAGAAATGGTTGGAGAGTTTAAAAAAAAAAGAAAGAAAAAAAGGAAGAATGCAGATACAAAAAAAGTGATTATGACTTGGTAAAGAGAAAGGGGGGGGGGGGGGGGAGTGCGGGAGGTCCAGGTCCAGCCATGATGCCATTGAACATGACCCTTAACCCTCAGTTGTTGATTTGTATCCGCTCTCAATTGTAAGTTGCTTTACATATAACGTTAGGAAATTAGCAAATGTAAATTTGTGTGTAAGATAGAGAGAGAGAGAGAGAGAGAGAGAGAGAGAAAGAGAGGATTTGCAGTTTTTACATTTTGTTTGTTGTTGGTGACCTTTTCATGAGATTTTTGAACACTTCTCCTCATCCATTGGACCGTCATACAACATTAAGCAGAAAATATGAAAGAAAAAAAAAAAGTGGTAGAGGAGAGAGGGTGAGTGATGCTACCCTGTCTCACTGCTCATGTACCTGTGTATAAAAGCGTGCTAGATCTGAGTATTTCCACCCTCGTCTTAACCTTTCATGACCTTATATGTTTATATAAATACTTGCAAATTTACATCCTGGCCTCTTGTAAATGTAGTGGGTGAGAGGAAACAGCAATTAAACTAATAATGCTGAGGCACCTTTATGTGGCTGGTATCTTGTGTTTATTTCCCTATTTCACCACAGGCAGCCACTTTGAAATCAACCATATGTCCTTTGTTGCTTAGTGATTTGTGGAGACAGTGGGCAGGGGTACAAAGCTCATGTGGCAGACAGATGTGGAGGTCGTTTTCTACAGGAAGAAACAATGTGGGTTGTGCTGTGGCTTCACACTGGGTTTTATTAGAGAGTTGTGCAGCGGTCATGCATGGTTCTAAGAAAACTAAGTTTATGCTTATAAAGTTACTAGGCTTATTTGTGCAAAACCTTAATCAACAAGAAAAAAAATAGTACTATACTGCATTAGTGCAACACCACTTTGTGTTACTTAAACTTAATATATCTCTCTTTGTTTGTGTCTGTGTGTATGTGAGAGAGAGGGAGAGAGGGAGAGAGAGAGAGAACTTTAGCCATGCACTTCTTCATCTGGGCTTAGTTAAGCCAGGTTCTGAACGCTATACCCATTAGCAAGACCAGTGTTTATGGCACATGCCCCTGAGTTTCTCTATTAAATCATATATGTAATTATTGCCTCATTTCTCATTTAAAAACTAAACTGACCACTCTGGGCCTATAGAAAAATGTATAATGGGCCAACACTTTATCTGTAACTAGATAAAATCAATACTGTTGTTTTGTTTGCATTTCTAGACATATTTTAAGGGGCTTAATGCCAGCTGGGCGTGACTTCCATTCAAAGCATGGGTTGGTTGGCCGTAGGGTTGTTGGTGTTGATGTTGCAATGTGTGTGTGTGTGTGTGTGTGTGTGTGTGTGTGTGTGTGTGTGTGTGTTTGTTGGGGTCTGGAATAAGGTTGATCAGTAATTTAAACATAGTACATATCTATATAGCATCTTTAGATAAACAAACTTTCAGACTGTAACAAACTGTATTATTAAGTAAAATCATTTGCATTGACAGTACTCCATCATTCACATACATACTAACATACATATATAGGCTACATACTTACATACATCAATATACAACCAATTTTTTTAAATATTGTTCCTGATTTTATATTTGTTGTTATTTTGTTTCTGGGTTGTTTGTGTGTCTTTTCTCTCTTTCTTCGTTGTTCTCTTTACAGTAATTCAAGCTTACAAAATTAGTTCACCTGAGTCCATATTTAGTTTGCATTATCTCTGCTACCTTTGAAATATTAAGCGGTAGAAGATGGATGGATGGATGGATGGATGAGAGTTGGTATCATATTAGTGTGATATAATGCACTGTATCTCTAATGTTGTTGTATGGTGTTATATGTTGTTTATCAGGTATTTGTAATTACATTACAGTTGTGTATCTTGTTATATTGACCAGGTTGATCAGATAAGCACCCAGTGTGCAATAGAATTTGTCGTGTAGAGTGTATTCTGTATTGTTTATTGTCTTGACCTGACATGAATCAGCACTGTTCCATTCCACTGCAGCATCCAGTGCCTGCAGTGTCAGATGGGCAGTGTCTCTTTTCATAGATAGATAGATAGATAGATAGATAGACAGATCAATCTGTGATTGTGTTTCTCCTCCTCCTAGTTCTTGATGAAACTGTATATATCAAATCATTGCTGATGCACTGAGGATTACATAAAGATTTTGTATAAAATGGCAATATAATTGCTGTATAATGTCTGAAGAAGAGGAGCAGTGCTTTTTCAGCCCTTTTCCCTTTTACTTCATCCCTCCTCCCTTCCCCCTCTCCAGCTGCACCCCTCTGCAGTCTTTGTGCTGTGTGTGCCTGACTGCTCCCTATTCAGTTTAGAGGAAAGTAGGCTCTTGCTTCACCTTCACAAAATAATCTCACATTTGCAAATTCTTTGCAACACTTGTCACAACACAATTCATATGAAATGTTAAGGGTTCAGAATGGGGTTAACACATGCACCTATTCTAACAACTTTATTGTTAATGAAAACACACTTCTCTCACTCATTTCAATTGGACTTTTTTATGCTTCAAATGAGGTTGCCCTGTCACATAGGCCTTTCCACCATGTGTGCCTTGCATTGCAGCTCTGCAGTCATTGGTGTGTGTGTGTGTGTGTGTGTGTGTGTGTGTGTGAGAGAGAGAGAGAGAGAGAGAGAGAGAGAGAGAGAGAGAGAGAATGGGTGAATGAGAAACAGTGTAAAGTGCTTTGTAGAACCGCTAAGGTTAAAAAGCACTATATAAGTGTAGATTTACCCTTTACTGTTATGTATGTATTTCCCCCCTCCTCCTAGCCCACTTTCATCCTTAGATAGGATGTGTTGCCACAGCAACAAGCTGACTCACATTTAGACTGTACCATTATGTCACAGGCCACAGGGGGGCAGTGAGAGGCTCAAAGCCATGTGTAATGATGTACAGTAGAGGAAGTGGTTCTGTAGGAGATGAAATACCCCTGCAATTAATAATGTATTCCACTGACCTAGGGCTCTATTCTAATGTGATGGGGGAAGGGTGTGTGTGTGTGCCCGCGTTCTAGAAGACACCTTAGGCAGATACACATCACATGTGCACATTGAACCCAATTATGAATAAATCACGTAGGATATTGTAGAGTTCTTGCCTATTCAGGGGGTCCATACAGCAATCAGTGCATTGACAATACTGAGAAAGAAATTAAACTAACTTAATTAACAATAAAACCATGATGCTTCCAATATCTATCTCTCTCTCTCTCTCTCTCTCTCTCTCTCTCTCTCTCTCTCTCTCTCACACACACACACACACACACACACACACACACACACTCACACACACACACACACACATATCATCTGTATTAATTAATTATGTGTACTGTAACCTTAGAATTTTTTTATTTTTATTTTAGAGTTGTGTTTCTGGTCACATGTCATGTCTCCACAAACCATTGGCTAATATATGGATTCGAATCTGTTTGTAATTGTGCAGAAGATAGGTAAGTATGAGTTGCATCCCAAATGTGTCAGAGGAGTTCATTATTCTAACTTATTTCCTTCATGTTCAATCTTTTTTTCATGCTGTCCTCCTGCCTGTGCTGCTGTGGCCGCCTGTCCTGTCCCTGCTTTATTATGGTCTCCTGTTTTTGACTCAATAAAGGTAAGAAATTATTTATTTTTGAAGTCTTTAAGACATTCACATCTTCCTGGTTAGTCTATTAAAATCACACTTTGAATTACACTGGTACTGTAAAACCTGGGATTTTGTATGGCCATTCTGAAAATTGAGAGTTACTCAGCTGTAGCTGTGAGGCTATGGTGCTCTTGTTGGGTTTTGGGGACTTTTTGGGTTTTGAAGCTTTGACATTGAAGTGGTTTTTATGTAATAACGTGTGTGAAGAGTTTGCCAACTACATATTTAATTCATTCATAGAAAACTGATGTATGAACTTAAAGATTTATGCTGAAGTCCTCAGTTTTCTAAATAACCACACAGTGACTGATGTTGCTTACATGATGGTTTCATCACAATCCTGGCAACAGAACATTAAAATAAAACCACAGCATTCATTTATCAATTCAGCAGTAAACAACTGTCTTTGTTGGGAGTTTTTTTGAGGGGGGTGGGGGGTTGCTTTCATACAAGATTTGCACTTTCGTTCTGAAGTCTGACAGCTAATTTATTACAGCTGCTGTGTTGAACAGTCTGCAAGATTTAGTGAAACTGTAATCAAACAGTGTTTGCCTCACTATGACTATATGAAGCTGATATTCTTATTTCTATGTCTTTATATATATCGAATGTTTAAGTACATCTGAGTTTATTCTCATATATGATCTTTAAACTATTCTACATACATCATATATATAATCTACATATATGATCTTTAAACTATTCCTATGGAATGTACTTTATGTACAAATTCATTCATTCCTTCATTCAAATTAGGTTTGAAGGTTTGGTCATGGTGGAGCTGGAACACTGGGTGCACACACATGCACACCTAGGGACAACTCCTAGGGAAGAACATGCTGAACTCCACACAGACATTACCCTGCTCTCAGGACAAAACTGGTAACCCTGGGACCTGTGTGTAGTTCAATTACATTTTGTTCTTCGCATTTCCCAGTTTGCAAAGAAGCCAGTGTCAGAGTTCCAGATCAGTTATGGTGTATACTCCAGGAGCGTTCTCCTTGGCATTCCTGGGATTTAAACTCTCTACCTTCTGATCAGTAACCCTGATCACTGGCCCACCACTGCCCTAACCAGTTTGTCATTCTAGAAAGATGTCAATAGTAGCAATTTCCATATTCCTTTCCTTTTTTTTTGTAGTGTGTTTTGAGCATCGTTGCTAAATCATTTATGCTACTGCATGTCACGAGTCATGATATTTTTTGTTTGTGTTTTGGGAAATGGCGAATTAATTCAGTTATTAGTGGGAGGTTTTTTTTTATTTAATTTTTTTTTTGTGTGATAAACCTCTTGGTTTGTTTGCGCTGCTGTTGGTGAAGAGAGTAAGCGAGATCTCCGCTCTGAGTGGCGCTGTTCGCGCTCGTGGTGCTGAAAGTCTCTCATTCATTCTCCCCCAGCTCCTGCTCTTTCGCGCTCTCTTTTTTTATATATTAAAGAGTACCTGAGCATATGAATCCTGACGTGTTTTTCCCTTTGGATATTTTTATGACCGTGCACACAATTTAAGCGTCGCTCTTTTAATGCAAATGTTAAACGCACAGCAAGCAAAGAGCTCTCTCTTTATTTGTGTGTGCATGTGGTGCGCCGCACCCTGGTGCTGCACTGCACTCTGTCTGACACGTGTGCATTCAGAGAACAGTGTTATTTGTGTGTTACACCACAAGTCGGCACTAAAGAAACCTGATCCACCAGCACGTACTACAGGTCTTCTTCTTCTTCTTCTTCTTCTTCTTCTTCTTCTTAACAACAACAACAACAACAACAACAATGATAATAACAATAATAATATTAATAATAATAATATGTGTGCTCCGCGATAGACTGATGTCCCTTCCAGAGTGTATTCCCACTTCACATTCAGTGCTCCCAGGACAGTCTCTAGATCCACCACGACCTTTATCAGGATAAAGTGCTTAGTGAAGATGAATGAATAAATAATTCTATTATAAGTCATTATTAATTATAAAGCTAATACTCAAATCTTCCTGACATGTGTAATGCAACAAACATAATATTAGTTCATATTATATAACTCAATATTGTTTGTTTTTTTTTATGTGAAATGCTTTAAGTCACACAATTAAGGCTCCTGCAAGTAACCATTATTTCTGAATAAGTACTTCACTGCTAATAAATCATAAATAATTTTAACAAAGAAACTTGTATTTCTTTAAGTGTTTACAAAGTACATTAGGATATTTTATCAGCATTTTGTAACATATAGTTTGAAAATTTTGTATAGTTTTAATTTGATATGTTAAGATATGTGGGATTGTTTTTATTCAAGGACAAAGATGAAGTATTGCAAGTGTTCTCTAATTTGATAAGTCTGTGTGATTTGTTTATGCTCAAGTTGAATGCTGCTGTCATTCTCCTATTGGCTCATACAGTGATGTCTCTACACCAACAGGAAATGCTAAGGAAGTATTAGTCATATCAGCTTCAGCATCAGCATCAAGTATTAAAGCCAAGTATTATCAGTATTAGTATTAGCATTAAGTGTATCAAGTATTAGCCTAAAACAAAAAAGCTTTTAGCTTTTATAAGTGTTTTTTGCATAGTCAACAAAATGTATTCTACTTGGAACTTTTTCTGAAAGGGTATAGTCTGAACTAATTTTTTTTTCATATATTATGATGTTGTATCTATGTATTAGTGTAATATAGTAAGTTATGCTTATGTGCTTTATCTATATAGTACGTTAGTTAAATACAGTATTTTATCTATTAGTAAGTTAAGTGAGATACCTTCTAGCACCCTACTCGAGTTCCCAACTAGAACACTGTCAGAACGCTAGAACTATTAAACATTCAAAGAACCTGTAAAGAGTCTTCTTTAAGAATATACAGCATGACATGTGTCTATAAAGTATAGAAATGTATGTTATCTTTTACTTCAATAGCAGATCTTGTCATATTTTTCTGATTGATATGGATAATGTGAGATGTAAGACAAAGAATGTTATGCTTTGGCTGTCAGAATGAGGCATATATTTTATATACAGATGGGGTTCTCTTTAAGAGATTGAATCCTTATAGGACACTATTGTTGTAAATCTTGATAAAGGCTTCTGCATGAATCTGGCAGATATATTGAGCTATAAACTGTGGGCTGTGTCTGAAGCTGTAAGGAGTATTTCAATGTGGACGTAAAGCCAAAAAAATCACTTGGATATGAGAATATACAGACAGAGAGACAGTTGTATGCTTCTTTAGGTGTTGATTGTATACTTCCTGTAGTAGCTTTATCAAGCACTCCATATAGCAATGAATTATTTCTGAAGATCAAGTTTTAAAATTACATTTACATTTATGTCCATCCAACTGACCATATGAAGCTCCTTGAATAATGGTTTAAATATTTTACAGAAGTCACCTTGGCCTCAGAAATAACGGTACCAGACTGTAATTTTTCTTGTCCCTGGGGTGAACCATCAAAAAAAAAAAAAAAAAAAACCTTTACTGTTCATAGTACCATCTGCAACAAGGAAAAGTACAGTTCGGTACCTTTTTCTCTGAGACCGTGTGTATTCAGAAAACCTTGAAGACTAGAAACCTTTACAGATGTTTTGTATGTTTATGTTTTATAATGTAAACGTCATCCAAACGAAAGTTGTCTTAGTGAGAGCTTGGCTTCCTGATTTATAAATGAACTTTTGTAGAAAGCAGAAATATAATAAAGGTCCATGCGAACCCTTTATACTAAAAAAATAAATAAATAAATAAAGAGAAATGTTGAGCTGATTAAGAAACAGTGCCGTCCGGTGGCTCGCTCCTGACTTCGCAGCAGTGGCAGTGAACTTGTGGATTGGGTTATAACTCTCCATGTTTTGCTGGCTTCCCTTCTTTCAGTGCCAGAAAGACAGAAAGAAAGAAAGAAAGAATAAAAACAAGCAGAAAACACCGTTAGTAGCTCGTAGAGATCTGAAAAGCACATAAAATAGTCTAAAAACTTAATTTTGCATAATACGAAAAAACAACTTACTACTGTAGGCTGAAGCAGCGTCGTACATCCTTAATGTCTGATTTAAGAAATGTCATCGAGTCACTGAGAGACAGCGGATTCCCGGTCTGACTAAGCCACACTGACTCTGTGCTGAAAAGTTTTTTGGGTCCGAAAAGTAACTAAGTAAGTGTGTGTGTGTGTGTGTCCGTCCTTCGTGGCCGGGGTCCTCCCTCCTGCGCGCGTGTTGGCACTCTCAGCCAATCAGAAGGAGCCCTTTGTGGCCGCGGCTCCTCCTTCGTGCGCGCGTTGGAGAGGCCCAGTCAGCGCGCGGAGGTTAGGGAGACGGCCGGATGGAGTTTTGCGTGTTTTCTACTTTCCTTTTATGTTAATTTACCGAAACGTTTTTCGGGTGCCATGGATTGTTTAAGTCGTTTGCGTTTACTCCACGTCAAACGGATTAAGGTTCGAATGGCATGCTGAGGATTAATATTTGACGACAGCTATGGTTTGATCACAAGAAAACTTCTGATTCAGACCTGTGTGAGCTCATGATGGAGCGGAGAAAGAGGAGCCGCTGCTCGGAATGGCCCGCGCTCTGGCTCGCCCTCTCCTCCCTGTCCTGCCTCTCAAGCGCCTCTTCAGAGCTCCGCTATTCTGTGGCCGAAGAGCAACAACTGGGCTCTTTTGTCGGGAACATAGCGAAAGACTTGGGCCTCACGGTTCAGAAGATTAGTGAAAGGAACGTTATGCTCGTTAATTCGGACCCCAGCGCTCAGTATTTCGAGATAAACTCAGTTAGCGGTGCCTTAGTCATTAGAGAGACCATCGACAGGGAGCGCTTGTGTGGGTTGAGTTTAACATGTCCTTTACACCTGAAAATAGTTCTCCACACCCCGTTAGAGATGCAGCGCGTCGTTGTAGACGTTGTTGATGTAAACGACAATTCGCCGCAGTTCCCGGCTCGTAACTCATCGCTGGAGGTCTCGGAGGCGGCCGCGCCGGGGACCCGCTTCCGCCTGGAGAGCGCGCGCGACCCCGACGTGGGCATCAACTCGCTGCGGACCTACCGTCTCGAGCAGAACGACTTCTTCGCGTTAAACGTCGAGACGAAAAGCGACGGCAGTAAAGTTCCCGAGCTTGTGCTGGAGAAGGCTTTGGATCGCGAGACGCGCGCCGCGTTTCGTCTCCTGCTCACGGCGGTGGACGGCGGACAGCCAGAGAAATCCGGCACCACGTTATTGCTGATCACTGTTTTGGATGTGAACGACAACGCGCCCGTTTTTGAGGAGCCAGTGAAACGGGTTAGCCTTTTGGAGAACTCTCCTATTGGCACTACTGTGGTCAAATTAAACGCCACAGATGTAGACTCTGGAACGAACGGAGAAATATCTTTCTTATTTAGCAAATACACACCACAGAGAATCCTCGAGGTTTTCAATGTGGATGCTAAAACCGGAGAACTCCGGGTTATCGGCGAGGTGGATTATGAACAGGCGAGTGTATATGACATCACCGTTCAGGCCAGGGACGGTGGAACTCCCGCCATGGAGGGTTCGTGTCACATCAAAGTGGAAATATCGGATGTGAACGATAACACGCCGGAAGTGACGTTAACATCCCTCACCAGTCCCATCAGCGAGGATGCACCAACAGGCACTGTAATTGCGTTAATCAGTACAAAGGATTTAGATTCAGGTAAAAACGGACAGGTGACATTAAAAGTGTCTCCAGGGCTGCCGTTTAAACTGAAATCTGCGTTTGGTGAGCATTACACCCTTGTTACAGACGGCCCTTTGGACAGAGAAACCATCCCTGAGTACAATGTCATTGTGACTGTGACAGACGCCGGTTCTCCTCCATTGTCCTCTAAAAAGACATTTGTTGTTAGTCTCTCTGATGTGAATGATAATGCTCCAGTATTCTCACAGCCATATTACTCTGTTGACATCGTGGAGAATAATGCCCCCAGTACCTCACTCATGACAGTGTCAGCCTCTGACCCAGACTTAGGGGACAATGCCCGTCTCACCTACTCCATCTTGGCCTCTACTGTCCATGGCACCCCTGTGTCCTCTTACGTCTATATCAACCCAGAGAATGGCAATATCTTTACCATGCGTACATTGGACTATGAGCAAATGAACGCATTCAAGATTGAAGTACAGGTCCAGGACAGTGGAGTCCCACCACGCAGCTCCAATGTCACTGTCCATGTCTTTGTCATCGACCAGAATGACAATCAGCCCGTCATCCTTTACCCCGCTAACTCTGATGACTCTGGCCTCCACCTGACCATTCCCAGCTCTGCCCCTGTCGGCCATCTTGTGAGTAAGATAGTTGGTTATGACCCTGACAGCGGGTACAACGCATGGCTGTTCTACAGCATCGCTCCTGGTGAGGATGCAGAATTTTTCCGTATTGGAGAGCACACAGGCGAGCTTCGGACTACAAGGAAACTATCTGAGGTTGAAGCAGGGAGCCAAGAGCGCTTATCGTACAGCTTTGTGGTGGTCGTCCAGGACAATGGACAGCCTAACCGGTCCACTAGTGCCTCTGTCACTATCACCATAGAGGAGAAGAGTGTAGACACAGCCACAGACCTTCATAAAACATCTTCTCGTAATACAGGTGGAATTCCGGATATAAGCCTGTACCTCATAATTTCACTGGGCTGTGTGACTCTGGTCTTTCTTTTGACCATTGTGGTGCTGCTGGTGCGGTGCCTTAGACACAAAGATGACCTGACGTGCTGCTACTCCAGGAAGGGCTTCCGTTCTCGCCATGCATACCAGCAGCGCTCCCATAAGGACCTTCACCTCCAGCTGAACACAGATGGGCCCATCCGGTACATGGAAGTGGTGGGGGGCCCTCAGGAACCCCATACACGCACATACAGGCCCTGCTACTCCACACTCTCCAGCAGGAGCGACTTTGTGTTTGTTAAGACTCCTCTACTGAGCCATAACAACACATTAAACATGACCCTAACCCGGAAGCACTTATTGAACTCAGCCAATGAGGTGAGGGTTCAGCTTGGCACAGAAGCTGACAACATTTAAGATGCTGAATAGTTCTATATTGCTGTCACCACATGAATGAGGCAGATTTCTGGTCATTTTACCATCTTAAAAACTACTTTTATTTATTTCTCTTTCTTCTAAATCAACCTCAGATGGCTTTTCCCACGATCCCACGGTGTAGCTTTGCTAGCGACATGCCGCAGCCCCAGAGATTTGTTTTTACATTTTGATCACAATTAAGACTAGGAATTTCAGCTTTTCTAGAAAACCAGGGTTGGAGCGACAAACAAGAAATTGTATGGATATTATAAAAGAAAGATAATGAGTCAGAGAGAAAGAGTGAACCTATACCCAGATGTTTGACAATTTGAGACATATTTGTCCAGAATTTTAAATATTTCTAAAACATTATGTATAAAGAACAGAAAAGCAATCTTCTAGTCAGAGAAAATAGATGAAGGGAAGAGTAAATAAGGAGAGAAAGGTTGTTGGAGAGTTAAAAAAAAAAAAAAAAAGGTCAACATGGCTAGCCGATGGCAGAAAGGGACATGGCAGATAGTAAATTGAGATGAGAAGGAAAGAGGGGGATGGATAAATGAAGACAGAGAGAAGGATATAGAGGTGAGGTGTGTGTAGAGAAAGAAATTGGTAGCTGAAAACAGGATTCCAGAGGTCATCCTGTGACCCAGGACTTCCTGTTGTAGTGGAGGTCAGTGATTGGTTCCATACCTTAAAGCCATGTGACCTTCAGTAATGTGTGTGCGTCTGACTTGGGAAATCTCATAATGAATTTCCATATTAACCAGGAGTCAGACAACCCATAGAACAGCACAGACCACACAATGAGATTTCAATGTAGACATTCAGCTAAACTCAATGTGTATAATAACAGAGTAAAGGTGTGTTTATTGTAAGTAGTAAATGCTGATACTGAGGGGAGAGAAAACATTTGAACAAAGTTCTCACTCTTGCTTTGTAATCATTATTCAAGTATTTTTACAATATTCTCTTTTTTCCTCTGTGGAGTGAACGCTTTCATCAGACCGTAATGTTGGAGTCCTTTGTATTCAGGATATGATATGTGAGGTGAAAAGCTTTGGGGCCTCAGACTGATGTTATTTATACCTGCTGTATGTTGAAGCAGGACTTTGTTTAATCCCTTGTCTTTGTATCACGTTTTTAAAAGGCGGTAAAGAGGGAGGTGAGACTGAAAAATAGAGATTTCCTGTTCTTTCTCTCATTCTTTCTATGTACCAGTATCTCCCTTGTGTGCTGTCTGTATATCCTCTGGGAGTGCTTTTGGCCCTCAGGTCATGAAGAGACCATCTGGCTCCTCTAGCATGACACGTGCGATTTGTGTGTGAGTGTTTTGTGTTTTGTTGGAGGGCATGTGAGCCACAGTACCGACAGAAGGATGGGGCATTATCTCATAGCTCAGAAATTCAGTCAGGGATAGTGGAGTTTTCAGCCATGTGTATGTTTCTGGGAGAGCCGTAGCCTAATTTATGAAACAGTTCTTGTAGTGCTGTTACAGACAGAAAATGAAGAGGGGTTATTCCCCTGCATGATGTGTCCTTTTCCTCTCTTTGAGCCATCATCATGTAAAGAACAGCTTACTTTTCCTTCCTTTTACATTTGTGTGCATCTTACATAGCCAAATGTCCTGTTTCTGTTCGTGGCAGCCATTTCCTCTTTTTCCTCATCCTCACCATGTGTTTTCCTGCTGAGCTTCCTGCTCACTTAAGGCAGCCATTTTACTGTCACCTCTGTTTAGTTGGTAGTGTTGTAGTGAACTTCATTATTTATATATGTAGGCCAACTCACAACTGTGAAGTATATCTCATCTCATCTCTAGTTTCAATGCAGTGGTAATCAAAATGTTAAGCTTCAGCTGTACTCCAGAGCTCGATTTTTATGCCATCTTATTACCGTGTTTATGGCTTTTTATTGACTTTAGTGACCGTATTATTAGTATTGCTGATGTGGTGCATTTTATTTAACTCACAACTTTTTTAAAGTCTTATTCCATAGATTGTACTTCATGAATATTATAGTTGTGAGATATCTGCTCTTCTAAGATAAAATGAGTATCATCACAGTGAGCAGAATATCTGCTTAGCTGAGCTGGAGTTCTTGAATTTTTTTCTCAGTGCAGTCTGAAGTCAAGCACTCGAATTACTGTTCAAGTCATGGGTAAAAAAAACAAACCTAGCTCTGGTGAGTACAGGAACATTACAGGGTTATTTTGTCTCTACATTACTGTAAGAAAAACATCTAAAAAAAAAAAAAAAACATTATTAGAACAGAACTGAATAGACATTAATGATCCACTGCTGTGGAAATTTTCCATTTAGGTATTAGGTAAGAGGAGCATCCTCGCTGATGTAGAGAATGAGATAGAGATTTGTCTTTCATGAGCGCAATAAAGGATGTGTGTGTATGCTTAGAAGCAGCTGTTTTCCATGGGTTCCCTCTGTAGAGCCTAGCCTTGGCGGGAAGCCTGAATATGTATCCGGTTTCAGTGCAGTGGCACACAAAGTGTTAAGTTCCAGTTCATTTCATAGATGGATTTTTATGCCATCTTGTTTGTAGCCTTACTTTAATGGCCAGTGTAGTAGCACTATGGCAATATTGAAGTGTGATCTTATTGATCTGGTATTTATTTTTTACCTCACAACACAGACAAACAATTTACTTCATGAATATTATTCTGTGGTCAATATATCTCTGGAGAATTTCAAAGTGATGCACTCTTCAACACCACTTTTTACCCCATGTCCTGGCTGGCTGGCTGGGAGCTTTTACCCACTGAGCCACAGCTGTTGAATTAAACTCACAGACCTCAGTAAAACACTTAAGAAACACGGTAGACCCAAGAGAACTAAAAGCTATTATTTAGGTTAACCTCATGTTGGAAACTTTCTACAGGTTGTGTTAAAACAGAGTGCTACTTTAATGGCGTGCGTGTCAGGAATGGGACACGGCTGTTGGGCTGCAAGCACAGCCCATCAGCAGAGTACTAAATGACAACATGTGTGTTCCAGTAAACGTAGATTGGTTATTGAGACTCCACAGTTGTCTCATGTGATACAAAGTTAAATGTAGATATTAGTTACTAATAATATATTCTATATATTTTTTTAGTTATCGAAGTTTCTATATATCATATCTGACTAATTCTGTCAAAACGAATTGTACTATTCAAACTATTCAAATTCTGCTGGCATTTGCTTATTTATACATTCAAAAGCAAAGCAAAAATCCACATGGAAATTTTTAAGATCCAAACATTTTACGTTTAGTGTGTTGAGACACACATTTTCAACAAGTTTTGGCTAAATAACCTTTGTTTTTGATGGGTCTGAATAAATTCATCCAACTTATTGCCTCTGTTAAATTCAAAGTTTTTCAACTGAAATCAAAAAGTATCTATTTTATAGTTTAAAAATGCGTTCTTTAAAAATAGTTCATTTCCCGTATTATTATTAATGTGGGTAAATTTTAAACTGTTGCACTTATTGTGCATTAAATAGTTTCTCAAACACTGATGTGTTATTCTGTATTTAGTGAGCACATATCCATTCAGGATTTCGCCCCGAACAGTTTGTTGAATCTACTGAATGTGTGTATGTATGTGTGTGTAAGTAATTGAAATACTAGTACAGTATTGCACAGCCTCTGCTTTAAATCTTGTCTGTCTGTGGGTTTTGTGGATTTTAACATGACCTTTCCTGTGGCCTTGCAAGTGCACAGAGCAGCTCTGACTCTGCACTATGATCATCACAGCGTTGGAATGTTGGACTTCTTGGAGGCCATTTTGAAAACGAATTATTATTATTTTTTTAATATTCCTCTCATTTTCCTTTCCTGTTTTCCATCTGAAAGCTGAAAATGAGAAGAAAGAGGAAACAGATCAGGAGATAAAGACATGGATCAGAGAGAGAAGGGAGAACAGAAAGGAATAAGAAGACTAAAACTGGAGGAAGACCAAGTGTAGTCTTGCAGTTTTTGTCTCATATGGTGGTTTGCTTTGGGTTTTTCCCAAGTCTCCATTTCTTGTTTGCTTTCATTCTCCTCAAACTCCTGTTGTCTCTCTCAGAGTGACTCGGCCTACAGGTCAGAGTGTATACTGTGTATACAGAGTGCATCATTATAGCCTTTAGTTTTTGTGTGCACACACACACAAACACACAAACTCAAAATGCCATATACAAAGTGATTTAACACAGTCTGCCCTTTATAGGAGAATCAGCAGCCCAGGTCAAAGCCGTTGTTTTGTACACATTTAGAAAGAGAGATGCTATTTAGACTAATAATATTAAGATCCTGTGTGTGCATTGGGCCTGTGACCCTTATTAAAATGTACCTGCATTTATTTAATATTTTAGTGTGTTTCGTTTCATTGTACAAGTCAAAATGTACAATGTCTATATTACACTAACATTGGGCCAAGGGCAGTGCAGTAAAGCTTTTATTTAGGTTTCAGTTGGCATTGATTTTATGTGTGTGTGGTAATACGTTGTAATTGTACTCTGATGCACGTGTGTTTAAGTATCTGTATGTGTGGATGTACTTTTATTTGACAGCACAGGGCTTGAATAATTCAGCCTCTTCTCTTTTCGCTCTTGGAGAGTGCAGAGCTGATGTTACAGTTCATTCAACAACACACTAATGAAAGAAGGAAGATACAGAAAGAGCAAGGAAGATAGAAATAGAGGAGCTTTTATTTCTCTTTAATCAACAATCTAATCTGTTTTAGGAGTTTCTGTGCATTTAAAAAAAAAAAAAAAAAAGATAAGAACGTCTCTATGAGAATATTTGAGTTCATATTGGGGCTGCACAATATTGATAAAATTGTAATCATGATTATGTTGCTCAGTATTGCGATAACAATTATTTATCCCAGTGATTCAAGTAACTTAGGGACTACAAAGTTTTTACCGCATCTTATCATCATTATCATTTCAAAAGAAAATAGTAATTTCTTTAACATACTCCTCTATATTTCTTCAGTA
Organism: Ictalurus punctatus; assembly: GCF_001660625.3. NCBI lineage: Eukaryota > Metazoa > Chordata > Actinopteri > Siluriformes > Ictaluridae > Ictalurus > Ictalurus punctatus. The sequence goes on from NC_030429.2 coordinate 9,323,996, forward strand.
TAATCCTGTGCAAATCTGGAGCCTATCCCAGGGAGCATGGGGCACAAGGCGGGGTACACCCTGGACAGGGTGCCAGCCATCGCAGGGCACAATCACATACACATTCACAGACCCATTCATACACCACGGACACTTTGGACATGGCAATCAGCCTACCATGCATGTCTTTGGACTGGGGAGTACCCGTAGGAAACCCCCGCGGCACGGGGAGAAACTCCACACACACACACACACACACACACACACACACACACAGAGCAGCGGCTGGAATTGAACCCCCAACCCTGGCAGTTTGAGGCAAACGTGCTAACCACTGTGCCTTATATGTATATATAAATTTAATGCTAAATATAAACACAGCTAGACTTAAAATAAATAAAAATACATGAAAAACTTGTAATTTAATGCAGCATAAAATTACTGTTTGTAGTGGATTATTTTTAATTAAAATATACAAAGATTGCAATCATGATTAAAATATAATTAAATACACAGCACTGGGTCATGACTGTCCTGTTTGCTTCCTGTCTACCGAGGATGTCCTTTCCATCCAACATGAACACAATGGTGGCTTTGTCTTCTAGCTGATGTTTCATGGAGTCAATCAATTTGTGCTACTGCTTGTTCCAGAAACAATCCTGGATTGTTTTGGAGACTCTCAGCATGCACTACCCATAGCTCTTAGCTGTTTTTTAGTTTGAAGCAGCAGTGTAAGTGCTGTGGTCTAGAGGCAATGCAAGCAAATATGTCAGCAGACAGGGTTTTTTTTTTTTTTTTTTTTTGTCATTTAGAACTTTGTGTGTGTAGTTGTAGTTTTAGCAGCTTCACACACACAAGCTCATTGATATCTTCTCTGCTATGGACTCAGTTCTTTTTTGTCTCTTGATAAGTGAACAAAACAAGCTAAATGATTGGTACTGCCAAATATGTGATCTCAAATTAACCATATAGTGCATTACATAGGTTCTACAACACCATTATGTTGTAGCTTAACTATTGTGCACATATAGTGATTAGAAATGCATTTGGCATTCAGCCTCTGCTTTCAGTCTTTCAGGTCTGTGAGTTATAATGTGACCTTCTCTGTGGCCTTGCAGGTGCACAGAACGACTCTGACTCTGCACTGTGATAATCACAGGAATCCTGTATACTGACACTGTCTTAATCCATAACTCTGGCTGCATTATAGTTGGCAGCTGAAACTGAAATATTTGCATTAAGCCTTCTGGGTTAAAAACGTAGCTGTTTTTTTCCCCCTCTCAGCAGCAAAAACCCCCCAACGCTGACTGGCGTTTCAACCCGAACCAGAGACCTGGACCCAGTGGGTGAGTTCATTAAAGCATACATTTGCATATCATGAAAACCATATAACTGTGTGTATAACTGAAGTTATACAAATACACACCCATTTGACACTCATGGATTTGCATTGCATTAATACACACTTGTATACAGTACTGTGCAAAAGTCTTAGGCACATACAAAGAAATGCTGTTGAGCAAAGATGCCTTCAAAAATAATGAAATTAAATGTCTCTACATAAAAAAAAAACCATATAAAGAGCAGTAAACAGTAATAAATAAAACTAAGTTAATATTTAGTTGACCCTTTGCTTTAAAACTATTTGTAGTTTCAGGTAGAATCAGTGCAGTTGTATAAGGTAATGAGCTGTAAGTTTTATTGAGCATCTTACAGAACCAGCCACGGTTCTTCTGGAAATTTTGACTGTTGCACTTGTTTCTTATTTTTGCAGCGAAACCCAGCAGCCTTCACTGTGGTTTTTTGTCTGAAAAGTGTCTCTTACGTAATATACTACTTTCTTTACTGACACCCAGACATTTTTCTATGACATTTAATTTTGTGCTGGAAAACTAATGTTTGAGAATATAAAATGTTTTTGTACTGACTTGATAATGTAGAAGTCATAAAATAAAAATCTATAACAAAGTTTGTAGTAAAAAAAAAAAAAAAAAAAAAAAAGGGGTGCCTAAGACTTTTTCACAGTACTGTACACCAGGTTTTATGCATATCTACAGAGTTACCCCTAGTCTTAAAGAAACCTTTTCTGGATCCTCCAGTTTCTTCTAGTTTGTGTGTGTGTATGTGTGTGTGTGTGTGTGTGTGTGTTTTGGATGATAATGCAGAGGGCACCGTTTGCTCATCACAGATCCGAACAGGAGAGAGGACAGAAATCTGTTGGCCTAGGGGCAAACTGAATGCACAAGCTAACCAACACACCAACTAATGAAATGTTTGTGGATTAAATTATGGTCTCATTAACACACACCCAAACTACACAATTTAAAAAATAGAGCCTGGTAGGTACACAGGAGGGCGGGGAGTATCCATCACATGACTCAATAAAAGAATGGAAGATTAGATGGAAGGCTAGGTTTGCACTATGTTTGCTGAAATGCTTGAGGAGAGGCTCGGGTAAATTGCTAACGCATAACATTATGAGACATAAGATACACAAACACGCAACACAAGGACGTATAATTAAAAATAAAGTATACAGGAAGAATACGATATACCAAATACAGGATTACTAAATGGAAACAAGCCAAAGTATTGCACTTGTTGTGTGAAAACTGACTGACAGTAGAAGTGCAATGCATTTGAAAGACAGAAAGAAAGAAAGAAAAAAAGCAGTGTTGTGGTGCTTGTAGTCATAATAATGCCACATCTGTTGCTGCAGCTGTAATTGACTGTGGCAAAGGCGAGAGCTCCAGTGCGAAATCTCCCTTCTTATGCGACTGTCAGTAACTTAAAGTTTTCCTGTCCAGCATGAGCTTAAGGCCTTCAGAGCCAAAGGCATTCATCCTCTCTCTCATGCCAAGCAGCTCTGGTGCTCACACTGCACCAAATTCCCAATAGACATTACATAACACATTCCTGCCTGAGAAAAAGCCATTTGGAAGACATTAAATCTTTTTTTGTTTCATTTCAAACATCAGCTCCACATATATAACGACTCTTAAACCTCTCTGCTTATTGGCAGTTAAGCTGCAAGATTTACTATTTGTCATTCAAAGTTGTTTGAAGGATCATCAAGGAAAGAAAGCCTAGAGGGTGAATGTATTATTTGTTTTTGGAATCAGACAGTTGGTAGATTTTATTAAAGGTTAGAGGTTCTTAAAGAAGAAGAATCCACTCACTACAGATATTCAGTACATGAGGCAGATTTCTTTCTCCACTTTATGATGAAACAAAATAATTCAAACGCTGCATCATTGGTCTTTATTTCAGTCACTAGTTCAGATCTGCCCTTTTACGATCTACATCACCCCACAAGGGAATGGCACAGGATCATTATGCCAGTAGACTTTTATCCCCACGTAGCCGCTCCCTATTGGCTTTCTGCACTCAGACATTGATCCTGTAGTATTATGTGCTGTTTATAGCCATGCCACTGGCTTTGCTTACTTTCTAGACTTTTTATATTGCTAGAATAATGGACTAGTTGGGTGTGGTGATTTAGAGTATGTAAGTTTGTAAATGTGTCTGATTAGCAATGGTGTAAAACAAATGTTGTTTCAAAGAGAATTAAAATGTTTTATTTTTAACTTTGGGAAACATTTCCAAAAAGTGTATTTTTTACGGCCGCTGATATCAGCACGTTGAGGTCAATGGCTGACAGTCAGCCTGATCAAGTTAGATATGAACAAATTTGAACAAAGTCTTTTGCCAAAGCATTTGCACCAGAATTCACAAAAAAAAATTCCAGTTTAAAAAAAAATCTTCATATTCAATTGAAGCTTTTGAGTTATGTAACTTATGTATAAGTAAATTATGTATGTAGTTATGTATAGGGAGACTCTTGATGTGAACCTCAGCTGATCAACATCAAATCATATAACTGGCGATGAGTTACTGTTAATTTATATACAGATTACACTGTCAAGTTTAAAAAGTTTTTATACATCAATGACACACACATACTTATTGTACATTTAGTGAAATTAAAAATCAAGACCAATAAGACTAGGCATTGGGTTAGGACAAAGAAACGGTGCCTTATAAAAGGAGGAGGTGTGTGTGTGTGTGTGTGTGTGTGTGGCCAGTGCACTGCAGTGGCTGTGCTGCATTACTGGAAGATTTAGTGCACACCACATTTAGGCTTTACGAGTTCACCATTTAATTGTCATTTTACCCTTGTCAGCTCTCCATGAGCTTTGCATTCTATGGAGCTTTGTGGGTGTCACTAAATGCACATCAGCTGTGTCTTGCACATGCTCGATAATTTACGAATGATTTTTATTAAATGCAATGGAATTTATCAAGATGCACATATGGGTTAGAAATTCAGCGTTTGCAAAACCTTTTGTAACTCACAAGAACCTTCCCCAGTGTGTGTGTGTGTGTGTGTGTGGATCAAAGGCAAAAACGTGTTAAAACAGCAAAAAGCAGTAACATTCTTGAAGTATTCTCACTTTTTCAACCATATAGTGGTTCAAACAACGTTTTGTAATGCAGATCATTATGAATGACAATTTTGCACGAGAACTTGCATGGTTTCCTCTAAGTACTCTCTAAGTTTGTTCGTTCTCTCTCTCTCTCTCTCTCTCTCTCTCTCTCTCTCTCTCTCTCTCTCTCTCTCTCTCTCTCTCTCTCTCTCTCTCTCTCTCTCTCTCTCTCTCTCTCTCTCTCTCTCTCTCTCTCTCTCTCTCTCTCTCTGTGTGTGTGGGGGGGGGGTGGGTGGGGAGGGAGTGTTTCTGTATTTCTGTGCTCTCTCTGCACTTGAATCCACAGCCCATAGCCTTTACCACAGGAAGTGCTTATCTAACCACAGGATATGATAATGCTGACCAAAGGAAGCATCATTTCCCTTTATAGGAGTATGAAGCTAATTAGGGACAAATGAAGCATCTTATGTTCCTCCACAGACACAATAACTAATAAGTGCTGATAAGCCCTGAGTCATAGGTCCCAAACTCATGAAATGTGCGTGTCCAGGGTCAAATATGAAACTGCTTCTGTTTATTTTGTACCTATTTATAAAGCAGTCAAGGTCATGTGAGAAGGTCTGTTTTATGTGATACTGCAGTTTAGCAGGTCATCATTGTCTACCTGGGCTATGGTCTGTTCCTTATGAGCAGTTTCTGTCCTCGCCTCCTGCATTCCTTCTTTCTGGCTCTGGCTCTCTTTCTGTGCTTGGCAACCAGAGTCTGGCAGCTCTTCTTTCCTTTCCTCTCCTCTTTTTTCCCCCTCTCCTTTCCTTTCCTCTCCTCTCACTCCACTCCAGTACAGAGTCTTCTCTTGCAGGCTGTTTGTCTGTCTTTTTGGTGAACTTTTAAACCTACTTGTGCATTCCTTTGCTGTTCTTTTCATTACTCCTGCTCACCATTTCACCATGTTCTCAGCCTTTGTAAAAATGCACGAATCTTACTCTAGTCATTGTCATGACGTCATCTGCTGGTGTGGCTAATTGTCTTCCGATTCCCTGGAGAGCGTCATGCTGTGTTGTAGATCTGCTTTATGGCCTTTGGGTTCGTATAAAGCAGGAAGTGAGAACCCATGAGATCCAGGCAGGAGTGAGAAGGATCAGAGACTCGACGCAAAGATGTCGCTGATGAATATGTTTAATCTTCATATCACTTAAATTGATACATTGCGCAGGGTTTTTTTTTGGTTGTAATGTAAATATGTGAATGGGAAATGTATAAGTGAAGGGACATTATAAACTTAATTTTGAGGGGATTATGTAGAGAAAGCTGTACTACTCTGTAATTACAGTTTAATGAGGTAACAAGCATGAGATAATGAACATACCTGTAGTTAAACTATAGTAACATGGCATTTTTGGTTTTATCATTGATTAGTAATCATGCTTCATACAGCGTGAGAGACCCTAATTTGGTATGACTTCATCTTTCTCGACCAGCTTAGCTAATCTAATGAGCTACAGAAATAAGGCATGTTTGCTCAGAGACAGAGAGAGTGAGTTCTCTAAGTAAACATGTTCAGGTATCAGACAGTTGCGTGGTCATGTTGTCTACTCTAATCAGAGTTGTAATTCACCTGGTGCTATATGGAGTTGGTAAATACATGCTTTCGTAATTTCATGCCCAGATCACTGTAATTCCTTCTTCTTTTAACAGCATTTCTGGGAAAAACCCTAAATATACTCAAAAAACATTCCAAATTTAGCTACTGGTGTAACAACTAGTATGAGTAGTGTAGCTACTCATAACAAACCCCCTCATCTCTCCTACAGCACTACACCCTGCTCGAACTCTCAGATCCACCAATACTGGGCTACCGGTGGTGCCTAAGACCAGACTGATATCGATGCAGATCTTTCAGTGCCATAGACCCCAAAGTTCATTCTCCCATGTTCTTCCTTTTCCTTCTTCCAAGCCAAATTAATATGTACCTCTTCTCCCAACAAGTTTATCTTTTTTTTCTTCCTGCTAGTATGTTGTTGTTTTTTGTGTACAATTACTGTACCGCGATTATTAAATGAGACTAAAGGAAAAGATTAAAGCAGCTACTGTGCCACCGGTAGTGCTCTAGGCTTTAAGAGCTGTTTGCTCTGTATTTATTTCATGAATAGAGATTGTGAGAACGTTTTCTCTCTTCCTTTGTAAATCCTAATTGTGTCATTAAGTCCGTCTGGTTTACAGTGAAACTGCATGGGAGCTTTAATCACTTTAATCTTGTAAAGCTGAGGGATTCTGTACATCAGGTAGAGACAGTAAAAAAAATTGCCTAAAGTGAGTTTTCTGCTAATAAACAGGAAAAGCACTATTAATGAAGACCTAAGATGGTGACCCTATTTTCTTAATTCGAGAGAGAGTGTGTGTGTGTGTGTGTGTGTGTGTGTGTGTGTGTGTGTGTGTGTGTATTAGTCTTCTCTAATGAGGTGAGTATTACAGAGAGCTGGCCTACTTTTGTGTTTGTTCTCTACAGATGCAAATTGGGTTTAAAAACAAAGCTTTGAAGCTCAGCTTAGACCACATGGAAATGATCAGAGAGAGAGAGTGAGTGAGTGAGTGAGTGTGTGTGTGTGTGTGTGTGTGTGTGTGAGTGTGTGTGTGTGTGTGTGTGTGTGTGTGTGTGTGTGTGTGTGTGTGTGTGTGTGTGTGTGTGTGTGTGTGTGTGTGTGTGTGTGTGTGTGTGTGTGTGTGTGTGTGTAGGGTCACTTTCAGGCAGCTGTTACCTCTCTGTTTCTGGTCTCATTAACTTTTTACTTAATGACATAACATGGTTCAGGGCAGCGTAAACATTTGTGTATGTATGCATGATAGAGTTTTTGCAGTGCTATATTATAGAGACAGTGGTATGGTCCAGTCTGGAGTAGTGGATATAGTATGACTAGTCCCCTATGCATTTCCACACACACACACACGGACTAATTACAGGGTACATAGTATGTAGCATTACGGTTCTGCCAATCTAAGTGTGTGGGTTTTCAACACGGACTGTTAGTTATGCTTTACTGATTTGGGAAACAATGGACACACATGCACAAAATTGACAAAGATGAATGGTTTTGGAAGTGATTTTCTTTTTATGTAACAAGATGAATTCAACAATATAGTCATGTATTTTAAATAATTACTTTATTCCATAGTCTCATACAGTTCACTAAAATGGTAAAATATTCAGAGAATCTTTTCTTCTTCATCTTCTACTTCTTCTTACTATTTTTATTATTATTATTATTATTGTTATTATACCAACTAAAAGAGTTTCATAAGAGAGATGACCAGCACACACAAAATTTGCAGTGGATTTAAGGTAGCAGTTTTAAGGCGTCTCGGTGGATTTAAGGAAGCAGTTTTAAGGCGTCTCTTTGGATTTAAGGTAGCAGTTTTAAGGCATCTTGGTGGATTTAATGTAGGAACATGATGCAGTGAATGGTGTCAATCCAGTACGTGCATAAAACCAGGCTCTTGATTTGTTTTTTTCTGTTGCCAAACAAAGGAACCTTTAATAAACACTGCTCTACATGTAGCTGAAGTGTCCTTGGGCAAGACACTGAACCCCAAGATGCTCCCGATGGCAAGTTAGCGCCTTGCATGTGTGTGTGTGTGTGTGTGTGTGAATGGGTGAATGAGACACAGTGTAAAGTGCTTTGGAACCGCTAAGGTAAAAAGATAGCGCTATATAAGTGCAGACCATTTACCATTTACCATACTAGTGACAACGTCTCTCCTGAAAATGACTGTACAAATGTAGAAAATTGAGTGCATAGTGTATATGTGCATCTGACTACATGACTGTTGGGAGATGTGTTTTTGCATGTGAGTGTGTGAGCGTGTGTGTGTGTGTCTGAATGACAGAGAGAGAAGGAAAAAACAGAGTAGCTGTAATGTGCCCTGTTTTGCTCCTTGAGGCCATGCTAGACTGTCAGGTTTTATGACAGAACCAAAATATATTTTTAAAAAATAACTAAAACATATGGAAGAGTCACAGACGCATGTACAGAGCATGCATACAGCTGTTTTCTTTAGGAAACAGGGGAACAAAATGGTTGCTGGCTTACTCACTTCTCTTCCTCTTTCTGTCTCTCCCTCAGAGCCACTGCCACTCCAGAGGTCGCCATGGGAACCGGACCCTGGCCAAACCCCCCAACTGAGGCTGAGCAGCTCCAGGCACTAATGGCTGCCGCAAATGGTCAGAACCACACCTCTCTCTCTCTCTCTCTCTCTCTCTCACACACACACACACACCATTGTCTGTCTCCCTCTCTCAAACTCTCCATATAATACTATAATAAATAACTAAAATGAAATGCCATTTTAAAGTGATTGTTAATATGAAATATAGTGGTCTCTCTAAATTGAATTAGTCTTACAACTCTCCCTGTTTGTCCCCGCATGTCCCTCCTCCTCTGACATTTTGCGTTTGCTGGAAGCGACAGCAGCTGCACAGGCTCGTTGATAATGCCTGCTCTGTGCTCATCAGCGTTGTTGATTTTTTTTTTTTTTTTTTTATGCCACTCACACACAGAATCTTATTTCTGTTCCACACAGTCTTTCACTTCCTACATGGATACAGATTATTATTCTGTTGCTTATTGTATGGTACTAAAAAAAAATTTATGCAGGAGTCATTTAATACCCATTAGTAAAACAAACCCACAGGAAAACAGTCTAATTTGGTACGACTTATAATCATACACTAACGTAAATCTGTGATGGCTTTTTAATCAGGTAATTATTAGTGTTGTGCGAGCATAACATTCAGCATGTAGAGGTGGACAAATCATACATTTATTAGCTAACCCACCAAGCAAGTAAAAACACGACTGCGCTGACCAGAACTGTGTTTTGGTGAAAAAGTCAGCGAGTTATTAGCCACAGTTTTTTTCTATGAGCTGATGTGTTCTGTCCTCACAACACACATAAAATTCAATTTAATCGGGATAGCATCTTTATCTTTTCTTTTCTCGATATGTTTAACGAAGAGGTGACTCGAGAGTTCTATAATAGCTTTGTGCTACGTGTTATTTTACATGGATTTGTCAGTGTTTCTACGTACAAGTTCCTGAATCATCTGTCATCCATGTTCATGAATCTGTCTAGTAAAAACCATTCTACCGTCAACCAGATCACAGCTTGGGCGATGCGTGTAGTGCAGCAGGCACCGCATTAAATGAAAAGTTGAATTTGAACTTGTCCTGCATCCTTTGTTTTTTAATCTGTCTTTTAATCTATGCATCACATTTGAATAATATCTTCAAGTCTAAGCGAACTGAGTGAAAGTTAACCCTGCAGGCGTGCCCCACTGTCATTATTGTACACTTCAACAATTCAAGTGCTCCCTGTTTGTGCTGTGGGTTTAGATCTATTGAGCTACGTAGCAGGATTCTCGGAACAACAATGAAGAAACATATTCCTTAAAATATCAGGCCAGGCCTCAGACACATCTGATGAGTGAATTTAGCTGGTTTTATTATATAACACTCATTGATGAGATCGTACAAAAAGGTGACTTTAAGGTGACTTGAAGTTGACTGGCTGGCAGTGCAGACGTACATCATAAATACTCAATATTTATATGTGTGTTTTTACAATAACATGCCACTGGGGTAGAGTTTCTACTATAGATATTATTATCAGATCCGTGTTTAGCCATTAGCAGTGAACTGAAGGGCTGTGTCACACACACACACACACAGTGTGTGCTCCTCCATTTTCCTTGCAACAGTGACAGTGCAGGCTTAGAGACATATACTAAACCACACACACACACACACACACACACAATCAGACACAAACAAGCCAACGCCAGCACACGAGGGCAGAATGGATCATTTTGTGCAATTTCTGTTATTTCTGTCTAAGGACATGATGGTCATAACAGAGAATCAGACTAAAGCAGAATCATCTCCGGCTGTTTTGTTTAGCGGTACAGACTGCAGTAAGAGTGCCAAGTAATGTGAGTCAGGGAGAAGGAGACGCGATCATTATTTCCATTGTTATTGCCTCACTGTCCTCCTCCAGCAAAGCCTGCCTGGCCTCTAGAGTTTCCATGAACATAGTTTTGTGTGGGGAAGACATGAGCTGGAGTGTGTCAGAGAGTGGAAAAAGGATAGAGGTGTGTTGAGGGGGTGTAGGGGTAACCTTATATCCACATTAAGAGCTCTTTTAGAAGAAAGGAACTGGTACGAACACAAGTCTGAATCCTAAATGAGGGCTTGAACAGATTTTAACAGTATTGTTTTGCAGCATTTAACTATGCTGTTCTTTTTTTTTTTTTTTGTGTGTGTGTGTGTGTGTGTTCTGAACATAACTGGGAATGCTGGAGATTGGGGGAGGGTTTCGTTCTTTCTGGTTCAGCAGTGCACAGGATGAGAGTTATGAGCCATGTACTATATCCTACTGACACGAACAGGAGAGAGAACAGATCCACGTAAACACATACAGATGAATGTCTCACACACATCCATGCATCAAGTTCTTGCTTCATTGTTTTGGTCTCTAATGTTGATCCAGCTAGGGTTTGTTCTCATGGTATGAATAAGATACCAGTGTAAATGTATCAATCTGTGAATATTGTCACAAACTCAGCTGTAAAAATCAGCTAGAGTCTTCAAAAGAGTCTTTCTGCCATGGCTGGGAATACGGTGGCTTAGTGGGTAACACGTTTGCCTCGCACCTCCAGGGTCGGGGGTTTGAATTCTGCTTCCGCTCTGGGTGTGCTGAGCTTGCATGCTCTCCTTGTGCGTTGGGGTTTTCTCCACCAGTCCAAAGATATGCATTGTATTGTGATTGGCATTTCTGAATGGTCCAACTTTTCATCTTAATCTAAAGCTGTGCCTGTATCACCATCCCCAAGTTTTTATATATACTTTCAGCACTGTTTATTCCTTCTCTCACACTTTACTCAAACACCCACCTGTCTGCTCCTTCATGCTGAGTGTTAATGCCCTTTGTCCTTCTCTTTCCTCTACAGAAGTGAGTGAGGCGACTAACACATTGGGTCCTGGCACCATGGGCCTGAGCACACGCTACAGCCCTCAGTTCACACTGCAGCATGTTCCTGATTACCGACAGAACGTCTACATCCCAGGCAGCACTGCTACACTCAGTGCCAACCCCCAGCAGCCCCAGCAGCCTCCTCAGGCACTGCCTGCTCCACAGGTCACCAGCGCCCAGGTCGAGCTGCCCAAAGCCCAGACGCCTGCTAGCAAGAAGAAGATTACCAAGAAGGAGAAGAAATAAAGAGAGAAAGGGTGTGCTGGGTAGGATGAAGTTTTGCTTTGGGCGTCAGTTTAGATAAAGTAGAGCGAGAGAGGTGTGAGGGTCAGGGGTTAGAAATGGATATCGACTCTTGTTCCTTCACACATGCATGAGCTTTTGTGCACTTGTTGTTTCAGAAGTATGAAATGAGAATGAATGAGAAATCAGTGTGCAGCTCCAGGTTTTGTTCCATGTTATTGTCTCGGTTTTTCATCCATTTTAATCCACTGACTCCTATGTAATATAAGCACCTGTGGCTGGATTAGTGTGTTATGTACAATAGTTTCACTTCGGGATTAAGTTTTCTTTTGAATTCTCATCGATCTGAATGTTCCTGAGATTGGGAGACTGAACTCAGATGCTGGGTGATATTTTTTTAAAAGCTTTTAAAGGACAACTTTTTAAATATATCTAGTCAGTACAGTATGTAACAGTAGAGGGAGAAGGGTAACCTGTGGCAGTTATCATAATGACAATAATGTGCTTGGATTTGTATCAGAGACATTTCATTTCGAGCTGCATTTGCTGGCCTTATTGAGAAAGGTGTTACAGGTCTTGTAAAATAGCTCTTTTTTATTTTATTTTGTTGCTGTGCTTGTGATACCACTATGAAGATATAACACACAGTATAAAGCGTTGGATTTGGGGAGTCTTTGCTGGAATAACAAAGGTAATCATTTCTGCATGACGCTGAACATCATAGAAAACGTTAAGTTTAACTATGCATTGCATATGCCTGATTAAAAACAAATCCCTACAAGTGAGCGATTTAATTGTATGGCTTCTTCAGATTTTGACTTCTATCATGGAATTTATGCGTGCAATGTGCTTTTCAGTGCATTCCTTTCACCTTCAGATAAACTTCCAGAGAAAATATGACTCAAATGAGAGAAACTGCTGCCCCATAAACTTCCATTACGTGTTATGCAGATTTCTTAGCTTGAATTTGGAGGTATTTTGTTTCTGGCAGAGTAATGCATGAAAAAGATTCTTATAGTGAAGAAATCAGGAAACATAATAATGACGTTGTTCCAAATAAGTAATCGGCATTGACCAGTCACAGATCTATCACTTGAGAATGGGAATAATATATCTATAAATAGCTCTAATCACCGAAATTTCATTATAGTCTGTCTTTTTTCATTTTTTCCCCCCAGTTTTTTTTTTCTCCACTCAGTCTTCATTTTGTGATTATTAACTTCACCTGTTGTAAATAGATAACAGTCAATACATAAAAAGTCAATAAAACACAATCGACAATAATTTTTTTTTTTTTTTTTTTTTTTTTTTTTAAATCCGAGCCTGAACCACAGGCTTACTACTGGAATGTGTTACATAGTGTTGTTTTTTTTTTAGTAAAAATGAAAAAATAAATAAATAAAAGAAACAAACAAATATATAAATAAAGAAAATGATCACGCAAATTATTGCTGTTGCATAAGTAGTTATTTAGCACAAGAAAGCCGACTAACTCAACTGTAAATAAAGAGATTAACTTTTAAAAAGGAAAAACACATGTAGTCTAGAAACCTGTGATGTTTGTGCATATATTTTTGTGTTTTCCTCTATTTTTCTTCCTCTCTGATCACCCGTAAATGAATAGGCACACAGTAAATAATAAATCCCTTCCTTATCCTCGGTCAATTCACTCTTCTTTTGGGATTTCTATTGTGCATATGTACAAGATTGCTTCTTAATGTCTATATGAAGAAACAAATATAAATATTATCTATGTGTGTGTGTCTGCCGATGACGTAATGCTCTGTACCCACTTTAACATCATCCTTATAAAACGCTAATACTCCCACCTGCTCCTCAGTGTTACACTTATTTTATATGCTAATATTTATATTGCTGTTTTATTTCTTGAACACTGACATTTCAAATAAAAGGTTCTGAAAATATTCACTTTTACTGACTGGTATTGATGTATATTGCTTATTTTTCTTCTGTATGTAATGCTAACATTGGATGTGTCTTGGTATTTTAAATAAGTTGTCTAAATTGCTGACAAGAAAATCCAAACAGAGAGAGAAAACAACATTTTGTGTATTTTTTCAAACTGATATTTAAATACATTCTTCAAAAATGTTTAGATTTATAGAGTTTGGATACTCGATTCCTATTATGAACAAACTCTGACTTTTGGACTCGAAAATTTTTCAGAGTACAGTCGGGTCATGTGTAACATGAAAAGAATGATTAAAATAATAATAATAATAATAATAAAATAAACACAAAAATTAAGATAATAAGAAATGATCGAATGTCTCCCTGTCTGACCCGGGGCTTTCTGTGCGCACACTTGAAAGCCGCCTCATCATGCGAGTACCAAATTGAGTTCTTTTTAGTGGTTTATTACGCTCGGATGGTCAAATAAATACACAAACATCACGTCAGAATGCAGGTCTGGCCGAGTATTCATGCAAACACAGTTGGTTATATCTTAAGTGAATGTAAACAGTTGGGAAAAAATCAATACAGTGTATTGGATCTGTGTTTTAGGTCTTAAAGTGACAGCAGTCTAATAAACCTTCTGCTGTCTGTCTCATTAATGTTAATCAAACAACAAAAGACTAAGAGAAAATCACTCACTCTCTAATTTGGCTGAATAACATCAGTAAATTTAATAAGAATCACTGTATATGTCATACAGTGAAGTCTATTTTATTTTACATTAATTGCTTTATTCAGTTTCTGTAGTAGTTCTTACTTGAATACTACTGATAGACCCACCTGAGAAAACGTATCGTTATCGTGAAATAAGACTGTAATCATATCGCCCACCCCTAGACATTAGCATTTTGTGATTCCAGTCTTGAATTTCATGTAAAATGTGAAATGTACTTCTTAATGTAGTAAATATCATAAACCCTGCTGACAGGGATTTTTTTTTTTTTTTTTTTTCCATTTCAGGAATTAAAATGAAATAAAGTTACAAGAACAGAGCTGTGTTCAGAAATGAGTTTGTCGTCATTCATAGACGGATTAAAAGCAGTCATAAAGCATGGAGCTTGTTATGACATGCTGCTAAATGTAACTCTACTCTGTCCTCTCTCTCTCAGCCTATATAACTGTGGGGGAGAGGCAACAAATCACTGAAACCCTGTAGGACACAATATAGTGTGATACAATAACAAAACAGGTTCATTTGTATTTTCATACACTTATTATATAATAAAAGTTCTACATATACCTCTCACCTATCACTTTTTTTTTTCTTTAAAACCATTTTTTGATAAGAAACTAGTTGAGGTGCTGATGACATGAAATAAAAATATTAAAGGGCAATCCGTGAAGGTTAAAATAGTTATTTAAAAGCTCAGTGTTGAGTTTACAATTGCGATTTAAACATTTTTTTTCAATGTAATTACTTTCTGGACTCGGCCATTAAGGATTCAGACTGGAGTCCAACTCGGCCCCTTTTGGACTCGGACTCGATTGGTTAAGGACTTGATCTCGAATCGAACTCGACAGAGGTGGACTCGGACCCAACACTATGGATTTATAAACAAACAGCTGGGTTTACTATAAGTACAGCTAATATAACTGTTCGTTAACATAAGTGTTTGGCCACTCGACAACAAACTCTGTGACTAAGAACTTTATTGTTTGTTAAATTTGTAGATTTGAGCATCAGTACAGTATAAAAACTAAACTTCACAAGCTAACTGTGCTAGCATAGCATGTGTGTTGTATCTCTGAGCTATTTCTTGCTGCTGGTCTGAAAGCATGCAGAAGCTGTGCTATTCAGGCGAACTTTTCCAGGCAGATATTTATGCATGCTCAGCAGCCCTCAAAGGAAAGGGAGGGAGTAGCTCACCAACACAGTGTTCCCTTTCAGGCCCTTTTTACTTGTTTTTGATTCATTCTTCTTCTCTGAAAGATTCTCCTAGCTTCTGCCAGAATGTCAGCGTGTTTTCTCAGCTGTGAGCTTAGAATACAGATGAAGCTTCACCAGTTTTGGGGAACACATAACAATGGAGGTGAAAAATTTGTCATGTTTTTTTGCTTTATTTTCTCACAGAAACATAGCAACAAGGCTGCTTAAAAACAAATAATACTGATCAGCAATCTAATATCTGTCTATGAGCCTCATTTATAGATATTTCTTACAGATAATTAAACAATTATTGCTTAAATTTCTTCTGAGGAAAAAAAAAGGGTTGCTTATATGTCTTTTTTATTTCTAGAGAGAATTGGAAGTCGAATATGAGAAAATTTAGCTTTTGTTAAAATAAAAAATTAAATCCACAGCTGTTGTAACTATGGAAACACTTCCTGTATGAAAGACCATCTGAACAAGTTAACAAAAATAAATAGCATGGAAAGTTTACTGAGTTAAAATAATTGAAAGAGTTGAACTAAAAGGAGAATCATAATCTAATCATCGGTGTAAAGGAATGTTATCTGCAAAGGAAAGCACAGGATCCTCTTCTTCCTGGACCAAAAACTGAACCCCCACCCCCAAAAAAAAAAAAAAAAAAAAAAAAACCCTCATGAATAGAGCATGATAACCGAGACAAATCCACAGAGCCACTAAGTTTGATCGTCAGCGTAACTAGAAGTTTGTGGAACTGCAGGTTTAAAATGCACCATAAAGACAAGTACTTCAGAGACCTATTAAAGCAGCAGCTCATTTGAACCAAGTGACAATGTTTAAAATGATATCTTTAATATTAGAGTGAAATGCTGAGAGAGATAGACAGAGAGACAGAAAGACAGAATATTGACAAAAGCGTGTTAGTCATGCAGACTTAAGAGACAGCCCTGTTCACACTAGTTCTCACACAGTGACAGGTGTTGTACATCTCCTGCAGCTGCTAACAGGATATTCTGAGGTGCTAAGATCACTTTGCATAGCCATGTTTAAATCAAAGTTGTTGTTTTTTTTCAGGAAACGAAGCAAATTTCTTAAAATATTACAAATCATTATGGATACTATAAAAAATATCCACATTCACACACAACGGACAATTTAGAAGTGCTAATCAGCCTACAATGCATGTCTTTGGACTGGGGGAGGAAACAGCATGGCTGCCATTCTTTAACTAAGTACCACCCCTGTCGCCTTCTCTGCTGCATGGGACTCACCCCAGCGTCAGCTGCACCAAACAAACATACAGTCTCTGGACTCATAACAAGAAAATGTTCAACCTCTATCTTTAGAGACGCATGTTGGGTGCAGTGACGTGTGCGAGTCGTGAGCAGGTTTGTCACAGAAACAGTCCATGAGAAGGTTCGCACATTTTAATGAAATCCAGACACTCAGAGTGATGGCATTTCCCACTCACTACACACTATGACGCAGAGCTCAGAGTGAAATGTATAATGAGAACAACGTGTGAAATCTGCTAGGCGCTAAAGAAACGGGACTACAAAACACTGCGTGGCTCTGAGCTCCGGATTCATACTCTCCACATTTACTTGATACAAGCAAGGAGAGGAATAATGATATAGATGGGAAGTCATGTGCTTCAGAATATATCATTCGTTTACTGTGACACACACAGCTACAGTGAAGAAGCATCATTGAAAAGCAAATGTCTGGCATGTCACCATGGCAAAGAGATAAACAAACAACAAAGTGCACATGAATCTAATTGCACTACTCATCACTCTCCCAGAAGCACACAGAATATTTAGCTTACTCTGTTCCAACCATAAACACTGCCAAGGGCTTGTGGTTTTATGTAGAAATACCTGTAAAACCACAGGCAGACATTAAATGTGAAGAGTTCTTTGGTCTTTTATCTCCACTGTGAAGCTGGTATAGATGCTATGTTATACGATAATACACATCATACACTGTTTTGCAGTGAGTATAAACTCAATAGTGGTAATGAACGGGCTTGATAAAAATTGTGGGAAAACACACCAACATTTTAATAACAGCAGTATTTATAAATGTGTTTTATACAGACGCTAGACTATAGTAAGCAAAAGACTACAGCACTGCGCAGTCAAGTAAACTCTCAGCAGAATCACATTAGTCTACTCCCATCCACCTACCATCTCTCTCCCTACCATCTCCTACCATCTTTCTGCAAGTATGAGTGAGATTGGTCAAACGCTCTGCAAGAATGGGTGGGACTGGTCCAACTTTCTGTGGGCATGGGTGGGATTGACCCAACTTTCTGCAAGAATGGATGGGATTGATCAAACTTTCTGCAGGAATAAACTGGTCAAATCTTCTGTTGGAATGGGTGGGATTGGCCAAACTTTTTGCGGGAATAGGAGGGATTGGCCAAACTTTCTGCAAGAATGGGTGGGACTGGTCAAACTTTCTGCAAGAATGTGTGGGATTGGTCAAATGTTCTGAAGGAATAAGTGGGATTGGTCAAACTTTCTGCAAGAATGGGTGGGACTGGTCAAATGTTCTGAAGGAATAAGTGGGATTGGTTAAACTTTCTGCAAGAATGGGTGGGACTGGTCAAACTTTGAGCAAGAATGGGTGGGATTGGAAAACCTTTCTGCAAGAGTGGGTGGGATTGGTCAAACTCTCTGCAGGAATAAACTGGGATTGGTCAAACCGTCTGTGGGAATAGGTGAGATTTGTCAATCTTTCTGCAAGAATGGATGCGACTGGTCAAACTTTCTGCAAGAACGGGTGGGACTGGTGAAAATGAGTTGGATTAGTCAAGCTTTCTGCAGAAATGGGTAGGATTGATAAAAAATGTTTTTTTACTGGAGTAGGCAGGATTATATAAAAAAGTACCAGGCACAACTCTACCTCAAGAATTCTTTGGGAAGTTAAGGAAGATTAGATTTCTAAAGGAATTAGACCCCTTTTAATAGATCTGTTGCCAGGGTTCCTTAGAAGAACAAAAAGAAGAACCCTTAAATGTTCTAGATTTTACTTCTTTTTTTTTTTTTTTTTTTTTTTTTAAAGTGTGT